>NC_069502.1:945489821-945789821 GCF_027579735.1 Bombina bombina | reverse complement strand
CTACACTACTGTTACACCAGATATGAGTTGCACTGGGGTGACACTGTCCCCTGGCAGGCAGACACTGAAACGCACAGTGTGAAGGAAACTGACTACTACTATTTAACACAGTCAAAAAAGTGTTGTTTTTTTTAAATCCACACTACTGTTACACCAGATATGAGTTGCACTGGGGTGACACTGTCCCCTGGCAGGCAGGCCCTGAAACGCACACGTGTAAAGGAAACTGACTGCTATTATTTAACACAGTCAAAAAAGTGTTGTTTTTTTTTAAAATCTACACTACTGTTACACCAGATATGAGTTGCACTGGGGTGACACTGTGCCCTTGCAGGCAGGCCCTGAAGCGCACACTTGTGAAGAAAACTGACTGCTATTATTTAACACAGTCAAAAAAGTGTTGTTTTTTTTAAATCTACACTACTGTTACACCAGATATGAGTTGCACTGGGGTGACACTGTGCCCAGGCAGGCAGGCACTGAAACGGATAGTGTGAAAGAAACTGACTGCTATTATTTAACACAGTCAAAAAAGTGTTGTTTTTTTTAAATCTACACTACTCTTACACCAGATATGAGTGGTGGCACTGGGCAAGTGGGCACAGTATACGCTGTAAGCCTGACACACACGCTGGCAGGCAGGCAACTGCAATTAGATTACACAGGAAAAAAAAAAGCAGACGGATGTTCTAGCCCTAAAAAGGGCTTTTTGGGTTGCTGTCCTTACAGCAGATATCAGATGAGTCCTTCAGGACTGTAGTGGACACTGAATACACTAGCCTAGCTATCAATTTCCCTATTAAATCAGCAGCAGCTACACTGTCCCTCCTCTCACTAAGAATGCAGCTTCCAAATTAATCTAAAATGGATGCTGTCCAGGAGTTGGGAGGGTCTGGGAGAGAGTGTCTGCCGCTGATTGGCTGTAATGTGTCTTCTGACTGTGAGGTAAAGGGTCAAAGTTTACTCAATGATGAAGAATAGGGGGCGGATCGAACATCGCATATGTTCGCCCGCCACGGCGAACGCGAACATGCTATGTTCACCGGGAACTATTCGCCGGCGAACTATTCGCGGCATCACTATACATATGTATTTATGTGTTCATATGTCTGTAAATACATATTTACACATATACATACATAAAAGCATAGGTATATATATATATATATATATATATATATATATATATATATATATATATATGTTAAAGCCCTTTGCCTGTATTTTTTTCTAACACCTAAGACCTGATATCTTTGAGTCTTTAAAACTATTTTGTGCAATTTATTTTATTTTTATTAGATGGTGCTATTATGATTGTAACTGTACTTTTAAATGTATTTTTTATGTGGTTTGTGACACTTTTTTGTTTTCTGAAACAGTTAAAGGGCCAGTAAACCCACCAAATAATCAGCTAGATTATGAGTTTTGCGTTGTGAGTGAAAAAGCATCGTTATGCTTCATAACGCTGCTTTTTCCCTAACGCCGCTATTACCGCTAGCTATCTTAGGTTTTATTTTTATTTCACAGCTAAGTTTGTATTTATTTTATCTAGGTAGACTAGTTAGTAAATAGTTATTAACTATTTAATAACTACCTAGCTAAAATAAATACATAGTTACCTGTAAAATAAAACCGAACCTGCCTTACACTAAAAGCTAACATTACAATAAAATAAAATAAATTAAATTATTAAAATACAATTTTCTAAATTACAAGATGGTGTCCCTTACATTCCTATTGGCTGAAAGATTTCTATCAGCCAATAGGAATTAAAGGGGAAAAAATCTTATTGGCTTTTGCAATCAGCCAATAGGATTGAGCTCTCATTCTATTGGCTGTTCCAATCAGCCAATAGAATGAGAGCTCAATCCTATTGGCTGATTGGATTGCTGTTGCAATCAGCCAATATGATTTTTCCCTCTTTAATTCCTATTGGCTGATAGAAATCTTTCAGTCAATAGGAATGTAAGGGACGCCATCTTGAAATACGTCACTTAAAGGTAAACTTCATTTTCCAGCGACGATCGTAAGAAGAGGATGCTCAGTGCCCGATGTCTTGAAAATGGACACGCTCTGCGACTGATGGATGAAGATAGAAGATGCCGTCTTCTTGCTGCCTGGATGAGGACTTCGCCGGCTGGATGAAGACGAATGTCCGGAATTTGAAAACTGTAAGTGGATCGTTGGGGGTTAGTGTTAGTTTTTTTTTAGGGTTTTTTTGGGTGTTTTTTTTTTTTTAGCTTAGGGTTTGTGCAATGTAAAAGAGTTAAATGCCCTTTTAAGGGTAATGCCCATCCAAATGCCCTTTTCAGTGCAATGGGTAGCTTAGGTTTATTTAGGCCTAGATTTAGAGTTCGGCGGTAGCCGTCAAAACCAGCGTTAGAGGCTCCTAACGCTGGTTTTGGGCGCCCGCTGGTATTTGGAGTCAGTGATTAAAGGGTCTAACGCTCACTTTTCAGCCGCGACTTTTCCATACCGCAGATCCCCCTACGCCATTTGCGTAGCCTATCTTTTCAATGGGATCTTTCTAACGCTGGTATTTAGAGTCGTTTCTGCAGTGAGCGTTAGAGCTCTAACGACAAGATTCCAGCCGCCTGAAAATAGCAGGAGTTAAGAGCTTTCTGGCTAACGCCGGTTTATAAAGCTCTTAACTACTGTACCCTAAAGTACACTAACACCCATAAACTACCTATGTACCCCTAAACCGAGGTCCCCCCACATCGCCGCCACTCGATTAAAATTTTTAACCCCTAATCTGCCGACCGCCACCTACGTTATACTTATGTACCCCTAATCTGCTGCCCCTAACACCGCCGACCCCTGTATTATATCTATTAACCCCTAACTTGCCCCCCACAACGTCGCCGCAAGCTACTTAAAATAATTAACCCCTAATCTTCCGACCGCAAATCGCCGCCACCTACGTTATCCCTATGTACCCCTAATCTGCTACCCCTAACATCGCCGACCCCTATGTTATATTTATTAACCCCTAATCTGCCCCCCACAACGTCGCCGACACCTACCTACACTTATTAACCCCTAATCTGCCGAGCGGACCTGAGCGCTACTATAATAAAGTTATTAACCCCTAATCCGCCTCACTAACCCTATCATAAATAGTATTAACCCCTAATCTGCCCTCCCTAACATCGCCGACACCTACCTTCAATTATTAACCCCTAATCTGCCGACCGGAGCTCACCGCTATTCTAATAAATGTATTAACCCCTAAAGCTAAGTCTAACCCTAACACTAACACCCCCCTAAGTTAAATATAATTTTTATCTAACGAAATAAATTAACTCTTATTAAATAAATAATTCCTATTTAAAGCTAAATACTTACCTGTAAAATAAATCCTAATATAGCTACAATATAAATTATAATTATATTATACCTATTTTAGGATTAATATTTATTTTACAGGCAACTTTGTAATTATTTTAACCAGGTACAATAGCTATTAAATAGTTAAGAACTATTTAATAGTTACCTAGTTAAAATAATTACAAATTTACCTGTAAAATAAATCCTAACCTAAGATATAATTAAACCTAACACTACCCTATCAATAAAATAATTAAATAAACTACCTACAATTACCTACAATTAACCTAACACTACACTATCAATAAATTAATTAAACACAATTGCTACAAATAAATAACATTAAATAAACTATCTAAAGTACAAAAAATAAAAAAGAACTAAGTTACAGAAAATAATAAAATATTTACAAACATAAGAAAAATATTACAACAATTTTAAACTAATTACACCTACTCTAAGCCCCCTAATAAAATAACAAAGCCCCCCAAAATAAAAAATTCCCTACCCTATTCTAAAATACAAATATTACAAGCTCTTTTACCTTACCAGCCCTGAACAGGGCCCTTTGCGGGGCATGCCCCAAGAATTTCAGCTCTTTTGCCTGTAAAAAAAAACATACAATACCCCCCCCCCAACATTACAACCCACCACCCACATACCCCTAATCTAACCCAAACCCCCCTTAAATAAACCTAACACTACCCCCCTGATGATCTTCCTACCTTGTCTTCACCATGCCAGGTTCACCGATCCGTCCTGGCTCCAAGATCTTCATCCAACCCAAGCGGGGGCTAGACATCCACTGAAGAAGTCCAGAAGAGGGTCCAAAGTCTTCCTCCTATCCGGCAAGAAGAGGACATCCGGACCGGCAAACATCTTCTCCAAGCGGCATCTTCTATCTTCTTCCATCCGATGACGACCGGCTCCATCTTGAAGACCTCCAGCGCGGATCCATCCTCTTCTTCCGACGACTAGACGACGAATGACGGTTCCTTTAAGGGACGTCATCCAAGATGGCGTCCCTCGAATTCCGATTGGCTGATAGGATTCTATCAGCCAATCGGAATTAAGGTAGGAATTTTCTGATTGGCTGATGGAATCAGCCAATCAGAATATAGTTCAATCCGATTGGCTGATCCAATCAGCCAATCAGATTGAGCTCGCATTCTATTGGCTGATCGGAACAGCCAATAGAATGCGAGCTCAATCTGATTGGCTGATTGGATCAGCCAATCGGATTGAACTATATTCTGATTGGCTGATTCCATCAGCCAATCAGAAAATTCCTACCTTAATTCCGATTGGCTGATAGAATCCTATCAGCCAATCGGAATTCGAGGGACGCCATCTTGGATGACGTCCCTTAAAGGAACCGTCATTCGTCGTCTAGTCGTCGGAAGAAGAGGATGGATCCGCGCTGGAGGTCTTCAAGATGGAGCCGGTCGTCATCGGATGGAAGAAGATAGAAGATGCCGCTTGGAGAAGATGTTTGCCGGTCCGGATGTCCTCTTCTTGCCGGATAGGAGGAAGACTTTGGACCCTCTTCTGGACTTCTTCAGTGGATGTCTAGCCCCCGCTTGGGTTGGATGAAGATCTTGGAGCCAGGACGGATCGGTGAACCTGGCATGGTGAAGACAAGGTAGGAAGATCATCAGGGGGGTAGTGTTAGGTTTATTTAAGGGGGGTTTGGGTTAGATTAGGGGTATGTGGGTGGTGGGTTGTAATGTTGGGGGGGGGGTATTGTATGTTTTTTTTTACAGGCAAAAGAGCTGAAATTCTTGGGGCATGCCCCGCAAAGGGCCCTGTTCAGGGCTGGTAAGGTAAAAGAGCTTGTAATATTTGTATTTTAGAATAGGGTAGGGAATTTTTTATTTTGGGGGGCTTTGTTATTTTATTAGGGGGCTTAGAGTAGGTGTAATTAGTTTAAAATTGTTGTAATATTTTTCTTATGTTTGTAAATATTTTATTATTTTCTGTAACTTAGTTCTTTTTTATTTTTTGTACTTTAGATAGTTTATTTAATGTTATTTATTTGTAGCAATTGTGTTTAATTAATTTATTGATAGTGTAGTGTTAGGTTAATTGTAGGTAATTGTAGGTAGTTTATTTAATTATTTTATTGATAGGGTAGTGTTAGGTTTAATTATATCTTAGGTTAGGATTTATTTTACAGGTAAATTTGTAATTATTTTAACTAGGTAACTATTAAATAGTTCTTAACTATTTAATAGCTATTGTACCTGGTTAAAATAATTACAAAGTTGCCTGTAAAATAAATATTAATCCTAAAATAGGTATAATATAATTATAATTTATATTGTAGCTATATTAGGATTTATTTTACAGGTAAGTATTTAGCTTTAAATAGGAATTATTTATTTAATAAGAGTTAATTTATTTCGTTAGATAAAAATTATATTTAACTTAGGGGGGTGTTAGTGTTAGGGTTAGACTTAGCTTTAGGGGTTAATACATTTATTAGAATAGCGGTGAGCTCCGGTCGGCAGATTAGGGGTTAATAATTGAAGGTAGGTGTCGGCGATGTTAGGGAGGGCAGATTAGGGGTTAATACTATTTATGATAGGGTTAGTGAGGCGGATTAGGGGTTAATAACTTTATTATAGTAGCGCTCAGGTCCGCTCGGCAGATTAGGGGTTAATAAGTGTAGGTAGGTGTCGGCGACGTTGTGGGGGGCAGATTAGGGGTTAATAAATATAACATAGGGGTCGGCGATGTTAGGGCAGCAGATTAGGGGTACATAGGGATAACGTAGGTGGCGGCGGTTTACGGAGCGGCAGATTAGGGGTTAAAAGTGTAATGCAGGGGTCAGCGATAGCGGGGGCGGCAGATTAGGGGTTAATAAGTGTAAGGTTAGGGGTGTTTAGACTCGGGGTACATGTTAGGGTGTTAGGTGCAGACTTAGGAGGTGTTTCCCCATAGGAAACAATGGGGCTGCGTTAGGAGCTGAACGCTGCTTTTTTGCAGGTGTTAGGTTTTTTTTCAGCTCAAACAGCCCCATTGTTTCCTATGGGAGAATCGTGCACGAGCACGTTTTTGATGCCGGCCGCGTCCGTAAGCAACTCTGGTATCGAGAGTTGCATTTGCGGTAAAAATGCTCTACGCTCCTTTTTTGGAGCCTAACGCAGCATTTGTTTGAACTCTCGATACCAGAGTTAAATTTATGGTGCGGCCAGAAAAAAACCCGCGGAGCGTTAACAGCCCTTTTACCGCCGAACTCTAAATCTAGGCCTTTGTTTTTTATTTGGGGGTGGGTTGGTTTTACTGTTGGGGGGTGTTTGTACTTTTTTTTAGGTAAAAGAGCTGATTTCTTTGGGGCAATTCCCCACAAAAGGCCTTTTGTCAGTTTAGTGTAGGCTAGGTTTTTTTTTTATTTTGGGGGGCTTTTTGATTTGATAGGGCTATTAAATTAGGAGTAATTTGTTTTTATTTTTGATAATTTTGTTTCTTATTTTTTGTAATTTAGTGTTTATTTTTTTTGTAATTTAGAAAATTGTATTTTAATAATTTAATTTATTTTATTGTAATGTTAGTTTTTAGTGTAAGGCAGGTTAGGTTTTATTTTACAGGTAACTTTGTATTTATTTTAACTAGGTAGTTAGTAAATAGTTAATAACTATTTACTAACTAGTCTGTCTAGTTAAAATAAGTACAAACTTAGCTGTGAAATAAAATAAAACCTAAGATAGCTACAATATAACTATTACTTATATTGTAGCTAGCTTAGGTTTTATTTTACAGGTAAGTATGTATTTCGTTTTAAATAGGTATTATTTAGGTAATAATTGTAAGGTTTATTTAAATTTATTTTAATTATATTTAAGTTAGGGGGTGTTAGGGTTAGGGTTACGTTTACGTTAGGGTTAGGGTTATGCTTAGGGGTAGTATACTTATTTAGTGTTAGTGATGTTGGAGGCCAGAGGTTTAGGGGTTAATAACTTTAGTATAGTGGCAGCGACATTTGGGGCAGCAGATTAGAGGTTAATAACTGTAATGTAGGTGGCGCCGATATTGGGAGTGGCAGATTAGGGGTTAATAGTTTTATTTAGGTGGCAGCGATGTTAAGGACAGCAGATTAGGGGTCAATAACATTATGTAGGTGGCAGCGATATCGGGGGCGGCAGATTAAGGGTTAATAAATGTAATGTAGGTGGCGGCGATATCGGGGGCGGCAGATTATGGGTGTTTAGATGTGGTTTTTATGTTAGGTTGTTAGGTTTAAACATAACTTTTTCTTTCCCATAGACATCAATGGGGCTGTGTTACAGAGCTTTTGTTTCCGCGATCGCAGGTGTTAGGCTTCTTTTTTGCCGTCTCTCCCCACTGATTTTTATGGGTAAATCGTGCACGAGCATGTCAAAGCAGTGCTTGTATTTCGGTGCGGTATGGAGCTCAATGCCACCATATCACTCGCACAAGCCTGCTTTTTCTAAACCTGTAATAGCAGCGCTATATGGAGGTGAAATAATGCCGCATTTGTGGCGGTCCTTAATTTCCCTATAGCGCTGAAAACTCGTAATCTAGCTGTATGTTAGATAATTCTGCACATAGTGCAGATTTATATAACATTAGGTTAGCACCAGCTTTCTTAATCAAAGTATGTCACATATATTTTCCCACAAAAATGTATTTTACACACCGCCACTCCTGGCTCTACTGCGCGGGTCCGTTTTTTTTCTAAGCACATCGGGCCCGCTGTCTAGTTACAGCTGGCCCGATCGCGCCATTAAAATTGATGTACCTCGCTCCCCCTCTGGTCTGGTAGCCGGAGCGAGCTACATTTATTTTAATGGCGCGATCGGGCCGGCTGTGACTAGACAGCGTGCCCGATGCGTTTAGAAAAAAAACAGACCCGCTCAGTAGAGCCAGGAGCGGCGGACTGTAAAATACATTTTTGTAGGAAAATATCGGTGACATACTTTGATTTACAAAGCTGGTGCTAACTTAATGTTATATAATTCTGCACTATGTGCAGAATTATATAACATTATTTGGTGGGTTTACTGGCCCTTTAACCAGAGCTCTGAGGTTGAGATATCCTGACGCGCATTAAATTAAATTGCACTCAAGCGATTGTGTTTATTTTCAACTTGTAATATGAGTGCTAGATCCGACGTGCACAAACAGCCGCAATAAACTCGATATCACTCACGTGTAACTGTTAGCGCGTCACTCGTAATCTGGCCCTAAATATATATATAAATAGTAATGTTTTATTGTTTCTAACTATCAGCTCACACTTATATAGCAAATTCAACACATGTTCAATCCCTTCAGAGTTCATATTTGAAAGGATTTCAAGAAAGCAACATTGCTACAAGTGATGACCAATTTGTTGTGTGTCAAAATTGACAGCAAACACAAATGCACAAACCAAGCTGTGACAGCATATAATAGAATACAGGCCAAAAGTAGTCTAGGAAAGCAGTTTAATTCTATTAAATACATGAGTATATCTGAACCATTTCATGCTGTAGAATGTCTGCAGCAGATTATGATGCAAAACACTGCAGTTTCCTTGGCAATTACAAGGTGAAATTAAATTTATTTTAGAGAAATGTAAAAAAACACCTTAAACAGAGGAAGGAAAATCGTTTTTTTCAAGAGATGATGATTTCATATATTAAAAAATCTGTGCAAAGATTATATAAAGTGAATAAATACTCAATGACAAGGTAAATCATTAATATTTTTTTATACAGTAAAAACATAGTTGGATGAATACATACACAGGTATGTGTGTGGGTGTGTTTGAGCTTAAGGTATATACTGTAATGGTAATATCCCTTATCCAGGTAAACATTGTTTATTGAGATGTAATAATTATCAATTGTTAAAGTTCACATTAGAAGTTATGAATGGTTAAACACAGTATCATACACATATATTCCTATAAGAGTAATGACATGATTAAAGTAGACATGTGCACAGACCAAAAATTTGTTTCATCCGACAGATAAATTTTGGATTTTTTCAAACTTTTGTTTTGGGCACATTCTGTCCATTCAGGCATTTGGTTTGAAACTTTCAAATTGGATCAATATTTGATTTATATTTGTTATTGTTATATCCAATGGGAACAGCTAATATACAGCTAGATTACAAGTGTTGCGTTATGACTTAAAAGCATTATGGCCCAAGCCGCATCAATTTCCATAACGCAGCCATTACAAGTTTGAAAAATTCTCCATAGCGCAACAAAAATCCCCATCTACGCACAAATCCATAACACTTTCCAAGACCAGTAGTTATTGATATATCACAACCAAAAACCTTCACTAATCACTTTAAAAATATTATACAAAGTACACTTACACTCATACAAACACTGTACAATAAATTCATTTTTAATAAAATATTTAAAAACATTTTTTATAACGGATCAAAGATATGAGATCTTGGGTGTTAGAAAAAAAAATGCACACAAAGCCATTTTACATTGACTCACATAGACATACATGAACATACACTCATTTAGCTATATATCTCTACAAATATCATCACATACATACATAATTAGCTGCATACAAACAATATACAACAGATTACGTACACAAAACATTTTTTAAATACGAAATTGCCATGATTTCATGTACTATTTCACAGAATGACATGACGTCACTCACTTTGCGCTCAACAGGAGTGTTTTTTTTTCTATTTCTCTCCTCCAGTGACTTATATGCGGAATACGTGCTCGTGCACGCAATTGGCCTCTTTCCGTAACACACGCAATCATTTTCTCTTTTTAAACTCGTAATACTGGAGGTCTACTGTTTGCGCTAATTCATTAATTCTTGCGTAATGACAAATAGATCACGAAATATACTATTTGGCACTGTAGTTAGGTGTTTTACATGTGTGAATATCAGAACAAGGTCAAAATCATTTATGAAATTACATTACATCAACTATAAATCATGATCAATTGTATCATCACAGATAGGAAATCATTTTCAAACATTAAATACATATTTAAAGGGACATAAAACACCATTTTTATATTTCATGATTCAGAAAGAGTATGCCATTTTAAACAGTTTTCTCATTTACTTATATTATATCATTTGATTCATTATCTTCATATTCTTTGAGGAACAGCATATCTAGATAGGCTCAGCAGATGATTGGAGGCTGCACATAGATGCCTTGGGTGATGGGCTCACCCATGTGCATTAATATTTTTTCAACAAAGGATATATAAACAATGAAGCTATGTAGATCATAGAAATACATTGGAATGTTGTTTAAAATTGTATTCTGTGGGGTCTATTTATCAAGCTCCGGATAGAGCTTGAGGACCCGTGTCTCAAGACCGTTGCTCCATAACCTGTCCGCCTGCTCTAAACAGGCGGACAGACATCGCAGCGTATTGCTCTCCGTATTCAGTGAGGTCTGGCGGACCTGATCCGCACTGTCGGATCAGGTCCGCCAGACTTTGATAAATAGAGGCCATTGTCTGAATCATGAGAGATAAATTATGGCTTTAGTGTCCCTTTAAGATCAGGATTTAAAAATAATATAGCATTAGGAATTTTGTCTATTTCAAATATATCATTAGAAAATATTCTATTTTTTTGGAAGGAACAACATTGCTATACTGCTTTATATAAATGAACGTATGTGGGAGAGAATCACAATACATACATAAATGTACATAACACACACAACAGCAAAAGACAGATTTATCTTTTTACTCATCACACAATAATAATGTTGTTGTAAAGTAGAACAAGAGAACAAAGATGTAGAAAGTACAGGCATGTAGCTAATATGATGACATCATTCTAAGCTTCAACCATACAGAGTATATTAGGACTTTACTGCCTCTTTAATCGGTTTCTCACTCAATAGTACATATATGTAGATGAGAGGTTTGTAATAGCTTCATTATTATTGCTATTTCAATGGTACACGTAAAATATTGAAATTTCGACAATCACTTATATATATAATATTATAGATGCCAGCCATTACTTTATCGTTTTGCAACAATATTGCAGCAACATTGCTCAATCAGATTCTATGCCATGTCTATGCACACATTATAGACAAAGTATGCACTTTGAATCATGTTAGCGTGGACTTGTGGTTTTTAATAAAACATCGCGTTTACAAAGTATTTGTTAAGCAAACATTATGAAGATACACTGTATGTTATATTTTACACTTTAACACTCTTACATTACGATTTAATGGGGAAAAAACTATTTTCAACAAACACAAAAAAACAAAAACTCACACTTTGAAAGCATTCGCGCCGCTCAGATACAATCAAGTGTATACAATCAGCAATCATTACGAACACGATACCATTGGACGTTTTGCAATATAAATCACCCAAACACCATGGCCAATATGTCCCTTATAACCGACATTGTAACAGATCACTTTTATGTGTTTGAATACCTTGTTACTCATTTCGTGTTTGCCCTGCTATTTGGCTTGTGCTACTTGGCTCTGCAAATATGGACATCCCCCAGTTAGATTGTGTTGGTGCTATTGAACAAGTTATGTACTACAGACTTAGACGGGCCCGGTGCCTCAATGAGGAGCATGTGGAACACCTGAGGATTAGGACTCCTCCTGTTCACAGGGTGAGGCTCACCTTGGATGACATGATCGATGCCGAGGTTTTTGACAGGTATCGGCTCAATAGGCAGCAGCTATTGAACCTGTATGATGCACTAAGACCTTATCTGGAGCTACGCAGATGTATGTGCAATGCTATTACTTGCATGTCCATGATGCTTTGCTGCGTACATGTCCTGGCATCTGGAAGCTTTCAATCTGCAGGGGGTTACTTGTCCGGTATGTCAAGGCACCTTCTCTGTTTCTGAATGCCATGAAAAGAATTTGTAGGCTTTTCATAGGATTCCCTCAAAATGAGGACGATTGGAGACAACTCAAGAGGGAATTATATCAAATAGCTGAAATGCGAAATGTTTTGGGACCAATAGATTGCACCCATATTGCTCTGCGGGCTCCAGCAGAAGAGGGTCCTTTCCGAAATCGCAAACACTTTCATAGTTTGAACGTGCAGTTCATTTGCGACACACGGATGTGATGAACGTGTTTGCGAGTTTTGGGGGCGCCAGTCACGACGCCCGTATCCTCAGGCAGTCCTCACTCTGGCAACAGTTTGAGGACAGACAGTTTCTCCACGGGTGGTTTGTTGATGAGTACTTGTGCACAGCATGGTTAAGAAGTTAGACAATTGCAACTGTAATGTACTCAAACAGTTGTGTTTGTGTAATGTGCAAAATGTCTTTAAGCAAATGTCTAGGTTTAGCTCAAAACAGATATGTAGCAGGTCACAGCTAAAATGTGCAGATATTGAGGCCTAGTTATCAAGCCGTCAACCGCAAATACGCTGGAATTCCGCAGCGTATTTGTGGCGAGGCTGATTCGCCTTAGTTATCAAGCCCTACTGCCCGGCAAAAGTAGAATATAGTGACGTAAGCTTCGATCCGCCAGACTCAGTCCGACACAGATCGATGTTACGTCACTCCAGATGTTCTGAACACAAGTTCAGCACAATCTGACTACTTTTGGTAGTTATCAAACTACTAGCAGGTACGCTCGCCACTATTCCGGGCCAACATACCTGGATTTCAATCCGCCGCCCTGGAGGCGGCGGATCCCATAGGAATCAATGGGAGTCTGACCATAGCGAAAGCTCATGTTTGCTGCTGCCCGATATCCCATTGATTCCTATGGGAAACATCTGCACTTAACACCCTAACATGTACCCCGAGTCTAAACACCCCTAATCTGTCCCCTTCTACACCGCCGCAACTAAATAAATTTATTCCCCCCTAAACCGCCGCTCCCGGACCCCGCCGCCAACTACATAATACCTATTAACCCCCTATCCTGCCCGCCCTATACCGCCGCCACCTATAATAAATTTATTAACCCCTATCCTGACCCCCCCTACACCGCCGCCACTATAATAAAATTATTAACCCCTAACACTAACCCTAACACCCCCCTAACTTAAATATTAATTAAATAAATCTAAATAATATTACTCTTATTAACTTAGGCCTAGATTTGGAGTTTGGCGGTAGCCTTGAAAACCAGCGTTAGAGGCTCCTAACGCTGGTTTTAGGCTACCTCCGGTATTTGGAGTCATTAAAAAAAGGGTCTAACGCTCACTTTTCAGCCGCGACTTTTCCATACCGCAGATCCCCTTACGTAAATTGCGTATCCTATCTTTTCAATGGGATTTTTCTAACTCCGGTATTTAGAGTCGTGTCTGAAGTGAGCGTTAGAAATCTAACGACAAAACTCCAGCCGCAGAAAAAAGTCAGTAGTTAAGAGCTTTCTGGGCTAACGCCGGTTCATAAAGCTCTTAACTACTGTACTCTAACACCCATAAACTACCTATGTACCCCTAAACCGAGGTCCCCCCACATCGCCGCCACTCGATTAAATTTTTTTAACCCCTAATCTGCCGACCGCTATTTACGTTATACTTATGTACCCCTAATCTGCTGCCCCTAACACCGCCGTCCCCTATATTATATTTATTAACCCCTAACCTGCCCCCCACAACGTCGCCGCCAGCTACCTACAATATTTAACCCCTAATCTGCCGTCCGTCCGCACGCCGCCGCCACCTACATTATAGCTATGTACCCCTAATCTGCTGCCCCTAACACCGCCGACCCCTATATTATATTTATTAACCCCTAATCTGCCCCCCTCAACGTCCCCTCCACCTGCCTACACTTATTAACCCTTAATCTGCTGAGCGGACTGCACCGCTATTATTATAAAGTTATTAACCCCTAATCCGCCTCACTAACCCTATAATAAATAGTATTAACCCTTAATCTGCCCTCCCTAACATCGCCGACACCTAACTTCTATTATTAACCCCTAATCTGCCGACTGGAGCTCACCGCTATTCTAATAAATGTATTAACCCCTAAAGCTAAGTCTAACCCTAACACTAACACCCCCCTAAATTAAATATAATTTTAATCTAACGAAATTAATTAACTATTATTAAATAAATTATTCCTATTTAAAGCTAAATACTTACCTGTAAAATAAATCCTAATATAGCTACAATATAAATTATAATTATATTATAGCTATTTTAGGATTAATATTTATTTTACAGGTAACTTTGTATTTATTTTAACCAGGTACAATAGCTATTAAATAGTTAAGAACTATTTAATAGCTAAAATAGTTAAAATAATTACAAAATTACCTGTAAAATAAATCCTAACCTAAGTTACAATTAAACCTAACACTACACTATCAATAAATTAATTAAATAAAATACCTACAATTACCTACAATTAAACCTAACACTACACTATCAATAAATTAATTAAATACAATACCTACAAATAACTACAATGAAATAAACTAACTAAAGTACAAAAAATAAAAAAGAACTAAGTTACAAAAAATAAAAAAATATTTACAAACATAAGAAAAATATTACAACAATTTTAAACTAATTACACCTACTCTAAGCCCCCTAATAAAATAACAAAGCCCCCCAAAATAAAAAATGCCCTACCCTATTCTAAATTACTAAAGTTCAAAGCTCTTTTACCTTACCAGCCCTGAACAGGGCCCTTTGCGGGGCATGCCCCAAGAAGTTCAGCTCTTTTGCCTGTAAAAAAAAAACATACAATACCAACCCCCAACATTACAACCCACCACCCACATACCCCTAATCTAACCCAAACCCCCCTTAAATAAACCTAACACTAAGCCCCTGAAGATCTTCCTACCTTATCTTCACCTCACCGGGTATCACCGATCGGTCCTGGCTCCAAAATCTTCATCTAAGCCCAAGCGGGGGCTAGACATCCATCATCCGACGGCTGAAGAAGTCCAGAAGAGGCTCCAAAGTCTTCATCCTATCCGGGAAGAAGAGTAGATCCGGACCGGCAACCATCATCTTCCAAGCGACATCTTCTATCTTCATCCGATGAGGACCGGCTCCATCTTGAAGACCTCCACCGCGGACCCATCTTCTTCAACCAATGACTAGACGACGAATGACTGTTCCTTTAAATGACGTCATTCAAGATGGCGTCCCTCGAATTCCGATTGGTTGATAGGATTCTATCAGCCAATCGGAATTAAGGTAGGAATATTCTGATTGGCTGATTGAATCACCTAATCAGAATCAAGTTCAATCCGATTGGCTGATTGGATCAGCCAATAGGATTGAACTTGATTCTGATTGGCTGATTCCATCAGCCAATCAGAATATTCCTACCTTATTTCCGATTGGCTGATAGAATCCTATCAGCCAATCGGAATTCGAGGGACGCCATCTTGGATGACGTCATTTAAAGGAACCGTCATTCGTCGTTCAGTCGTCGGCCAGGATGGATGTTCCACGTCGGAGGTCTTCAGGATCCTGCCGCTCCGCTCCGGATGGATGACGATAGAAGATCCCGCTTGGATGAAGACTTCAATCGGATGGAAGACCTCTTCTGCCCCGCTTGGATGAAGACTTCTACCGGATGGAGGACCTCTTCTTGCTCCGCTTTGATGAAGAATTTGGCTCGGCTGGGTGAAGACGACTCAAGGTAGGGAGATCTTCAGGGGCTTAGTGTTAGGTTTATTTAAGGGGGGTTTGGGTTAGATTAGGGGTATGTGGGTGGTGGGTTGTAATGTTGGGGGGAGGGTATTGTATGTTTTTTTTTACAGGCAAAAGAGCTGAACTTCTTGGGGCATGCCCCGCAAAGGGCCCTGTTCAGGGCTGGTAAGGTAAAAGAGCTTTGAACTTTAGTAATTTAGAATAGGGTAGGGCATTTTTTTATTTTGGGGGGCTTTGTTATTTTATTAGGGGGCTTAGAGTAGGTGTAATTAGTTTAAAATTGTTGTAATATTTTTCTTATTTTTGTAAATATTTTTTTATTTTTTGTAACTTAGTTCTTTTTTATTTTTTGTACTTTAGTTAGTTTATTTCATTGTAGTTATTTGTAGGTATTGTATTTAATTAATTTATTGATAGTGTAGTGTTAGGTTTAATTGTAGGTAATTGTAGGTATTTTATTTAATTAATTTATTGATAGTGTAGTGTTAGGTTTAATTGTAACTTAGGTTAGGATTTATTTTACAGGTAAATTTGTAATTATTTTAACTATTTTAGCTATTAAATAGTTCTTAACTATTTAATAGCTATTGTACCTGGTTAAAATAAATACAAAGTTACCTGTAAAATAAATATTATTCCTAAAATAGCTATAATATAATTATAATTTATATTGTAGCTATATTAGGATTTATTTTACAGGTAAGTATTTAGCTTTAAATAGGAATAATTTATTTAATAAGAGTTAATTAATTTCGTTAGATTAAAATTATATTTAATTTAGGGGGGTGTTAGTGTTAGGGTTAGACTTAGCTTTAGGGGTTAATACATTTATTAGAATAGTGGTGAGCTCCAGTCGGCAGATTAGGGGTTAATAATTGAAGTTAGGTGTTGGCGATGTTAGGGAGGGCAGATTAGGGGTTAATACTATTTATTATAGGGTTAGTGAGGCGGATTAGGGGTTAATAACTTTATAATAATAGCGGTGCGGTCCGCTCGGCAGATTAGGGGTTAATAAGTGTAGGCAGGTGGAGGCGACGTTGTGGGGGGCAGATTAGGGGTTAATAAATATAATATAGGGGTCGGCGATGTTAGGGCAGCAGATTAGGGGTACATAGGGATAATGTAAGTAGCGGCGGTTTACGGAGCGGCAGATTAGGGGTTAATAATAATATGCATGGGTCAGCGATAGCGGGGGCGGCAGATTAGGGGTTAATACGTGTAAGGTTAGGGGTGTTTAGACTCGGGGCACATGTTAGAGTGTTAGGTGCAGACGTAGGAAGTGTTTCCCCATAGCAAACAATGGGGCTGCGTTAGGAGCTGAACGCAGCTTTTTTGCAGGTGTTAGGTTTTTTTTCAGCTCAAACAGCCCCATTGTTTCCTATGGGGGAATCGTGCACGAGCACGTTTTTGAGGCTGGCCGCGTCCGTAAGCAACTCTGGTATCGAGAGTTGAAGTTGCGTTAAATATGCTCTACGCTCCTTTTTTGGAGCCTAACGCAGCCTTTCTGTGGACTCTCAATACCAGAGTTATTTTTATGGTGCGGCCAGAAAAAAGCCAGCGTTAGCTAAGCGGGTCTTTACCGTCAAAACTCTAAATCTCGCCGTAAATTAATCCTATTTAAAACTAAATACTTACCTATAAAATAAATCCTAATATAGCTACAATATAACTAATAGTTACATTGTAACTATTTTAGGATTTATTTTTATTTTACAGGCAAGTTTGTATATATTTTAACTAGGTACAATAGCTATTAAATAGTCATTAACTATTTAATAGCTACCTAGTTAAAATAAATACAAATTTACCTGTAAAATAAATCCTAACCTAAGTTACAATTACACCTAACACTACACTATCATTAAATAAATTATTCCAATTTAAAACTAAATACTTACCTGTAAAATAAACCCTAAGATAGCTACAATGTAATTAATAATTACATTGTAGCTATCTTAGGATTTATATTTATTTTACAGGCAACTTTGTATTTATTTTAACTAGGTACAATAGCTATTAAATAGTTATTAAATATTTAACAGCTACCTAGCTAAAAGAAATACAAAATTACCTGTAAAATAAATCCTAACCTAAGTTACAATTAAACCTAACACTACACTATAAATAAATTATTTAAATAAATTAGCTACCAATACCTACCATTAAATACAATTAAATAAACTAAACTAAATTACCAAAAAAAAAATTACAGAAAATAAAAAAATATTACAATTACACCTAATCTAAGCCCCCTAATAAAATTAAAAAAACCAAAATAATAAAAGTCCCTACCCTTTTCTACATTACCAAGTAACCAGCTCTTTTACCAGCCCTTAAAAGGGCTTTTTGCGGGGCATTGCCCCAAAGTAATCTACTCTTTTGCCTGTAAAAAAAAATACAACCCCCCCAACATTAAAACCCACCACCCACATACCCCTACTCTAACCCACCCAAACCCCCCTTAAATAAACCTATCGCTAACCCCCTGAAGATTTCCCTACCTTGAGTCGTCTTTACCCAGCCGGGCCGAAGTATTCATCCGATGGGGCAGAAAAGGACATCCATACCAGCAGAAGTCTTCATCCTATCCGGGCAGAAGAGGACATCTGGACTGGCAGACATCTTCATCCAAGCGGCATCTTCTATCTTCATCCATCTGACGAGGAGCGGCTCCATCTTCAAGACCTCCAGCGCGGAACATCCTTCCTGCACGACGACTACCCGACGAATGTCTGGTCCTTTAAATGATGTCATCCAAGATAACGTCCCTCGAATTCCGATTGGCTGATAGGATTCTATCAGCCAATCGGAATTAAGGTAGTAAAAGTCTGATTGGCTGATGCTATCAGTCAATCAGATTGAAGTTCAATCCGATTGGCTGACCCAATGAGCCAATCGGATTGAACTTCAATCTGATTGGCTGATAGCATCAGCCAATCAGATTTTTCCTACCTTAATTCTGATTGGCTGATGGATGACGTCATTTAAAGGACCACCCATTCGTCGGGTAGTCATAGTGCAGGAAGGATGTTCCGCGCCGGAGGTCTTGAAGATGGAGCCGCTCCTCGTCAGATGGATGAAGATAGAAGATGCCGCTTGGATGAAGATGTCTGCCGGTCCGGATGTCCTCTTCTGCCCGGATAGGATGAAAACTTCTGCCGGTCTGGATGTCCTTTTCTGCCCCATCGGATGAAGACTTCAGCCTGGCTGGGTGAAGACGACTCAAGGTAGGGAGATCTTCAGGGGGTTAGCGATAGGTTTATTTAAGGGGGGTTTGGGTGGGTTAGAGTAGGGGTATGTGGGTGGTGGGTTTTAATGTTGGGGGGGTTGTATTTTTTTTTACAGGCAAAAGAGCTTATTACTTTGGGGCAATACCCCGCAAAAAGCCCTTTTAAGGGCTGGTAAAAGAGCTGGTTACTTGGTAATGTAGAATAGGGTAGGGACTTTTATTATTTTTTTTGTTTTTTTTTATTTTATTAGGGGGCTTAGATTAGGTGTAATTAGTTTAAACTTCTTGTAATATTTTTTTATTTTCTGTAATTTCGTTTTTTTTTTGGTAATTTAGTTTAGTTTATTTAATTGTATTTAATTGTAGGTATTGGTAGCTAATTTATTTAAATAATTTAATTATAATGTAGTGTTAGGTTTAATTGTAACTTAGGTTAGGATTTATTTTACAGGTAAATTTGTATTTATTTTAACTAGGTAGCTATTAAATAGTTAATAACTATTTAATAGCTATTGTACCTAGTTAAAATATATACAAACTTGCCTGTAAAATAAAATTAAATCCTAAAATAGTTACAATGTAACTATTAGTTATATTGTAGCTATATTAGGGTTTATTTTATAGGTAAGTATTTCGTTTTAAATAAGATTAATTTAGTTAATAAGAGTAATATTATTTAGATTTATTTAATTAATATTTAAGTTAGGGGTGTGTTAGGGTTAGTGTTAGACTTAGGTTTAGGGGTTAATAATTTTATTATAGTGGCGGCGGTGTAGGGGGGCAGGATAGAGGTTAATAAATTTATTATAGGTGGCGGCGGTATAGGGGGGGCAGGATAGGGGTTAATAGGTATTATGTAGGTGGCGGCGGGGTCCGGAAGTGGCAGTTTAGGGGTTAACATATTTATTATAGTTGCGGCGGGGTCCGGGAGCAGCGGTTTAGGGGTTAAACAATTTATTTAGTTGCTGCGGGGTCCGGGATCGGCAGGATAGGGGTTAATAAGTTTATGTAGGTGGCGGCAGTATAGGGGACGGCAGATTAGGGGTTAATATGTATAATGTAGGTTGCGTCGGGGTCCGGGAGCAGCGGTTTAGCGGTTAATATATTTATTATAGTTGCGGCGGGGTCTAGGAGCGGCGGTTTAGGGGTTAATAACTTTATTTAGTTGCGGGGGGCTCCGGGGCGCTGGTATAGGGGGTAGAACAGTATAGTAAGTGCTTAGTGACAGGGGTATAAATAAAGCTGTAAAAAAGCCGAAGAGCAGCGAGATTGATGAGTGATAACTATCACAGTCTGCTGCTCATCGCCCCGTACTTGGTGCGCGGCTTTTTGACAGATTTATTGATAACTTTGGCGAGTGTATTCAGGTCCGCAGCGGTGATGTAAGGCGAGCGTATTGGGCCGGCGAATGCAGGTAACTAGACGGCTTCATAACTAGAGGCCATTGAATGAGGTTTAACCATTTACTTGTCTCGTTCAGCAAATGTCTAGGTTTATATAAACAAATATCTAGCAGGTTATAGCTAAAATGTGCAGATATAGACTGTTGTTTAACCATTTACTTGTCTTTCAGCAAATGTCTAGGGTTATATAAACATATATGTAGCAGTTCATTGCTAAAATGTGCAGTTATAAAATGTGGTTTAACCATTTACTTGTCTCTTTCAGCAAATGTCTAAGTTTATATAAACAGATATGTAGCAGGTCATAGCTAAACTGTGCAGATATAGAATGAGGTTTAACCATTTACTTGTCTCTTTCAACAAATGTCTAGATTTATATAAACAAATATTTAGTAAGTCATAGCCTTGACAATACTTTTTTTTTTAATTTAATTTTTCAAAAGAGCTTTATTTAAAATATATGCAGATACACTTCATAAAATGCATGTACAAGATATACTTCGGCAGAAATGCAAAGCAAAACATCACTGAAACAACACATTGTACATATTCTGAAAAAAAAGCCCAAAAAAAAAAACATGACATCTACATGCACATATGCACCGTAAGTTTGAAACATTAAATCACATTTCTTAAATCAGTGTATCTCTCTATTATTCCCATTTTTGGCATTGCAGACCACTCTTGGGTCTTATTGATAGAACTGGAAAAAGTAGGAATGGGAATTCAAAAAAACAAATAAACAAAACAAAACAAAATACAGACATCAAAAGGGACTAAAGGGAAGGGAATCAAACAACTATAACAATGTAAGTGAGATGAGATGGCTTAATTTATATCTAAATAGGCCTCCCGTAGGCCCCTGGCACTCTCAGTTGTGATATATAATTATAGCATATAGGGAAAAGATTTGGGTTTTCTGCAATGTTCCGTGGTCAGGCGCTTTGTGTAGGTGTTCTGCACATGTTTTGTGGTGGATTGTATTAGGTGAAGTAATTTCCACAAGACCAACTCTATTTTGGCTGTCGGAATCATAGGTTCTCTCTCCTTGATCCTCCGGTACACTATCGGAGCTCATTTTCCTCATCAAATAGTCATATGGCGCCTTTTCCAGTAACAATTCAAAGATTTTCTCTAATCTTTCCACGGATGATGGAAGGGGATGTTGTTCGGTCACACAAATCATTATTAATGATGGAAAGTAAGTGAAGCCTCCGCACAATTCCTCCCAGTATTTATCACGGTGTTGCAACAGGATTAAAGTCCCAAAAGATAGAAATATTGAAGAGGTTCAGTAAGCTAGATTTCTCTAGCAGCACCGATAACCCGGCTCTTCCCGGGGGGGAGGTGGATACCTGTCAGCAGGCCGCCGCCTAAGGCCTTTCTCCAATCTGAGTCCCCAGTGTCATATAAACAGCAGAACCAGATGATATTGGCTCCCAGATACCTGATCTACGGAGTTGTCAAGTGATATGTTTTTTCTTGCTGTTAATTACCAACAATCGGCGGATTATTGGGAGATCTTTTGGAGCCTACAGAAAATGCGTCCTGTTCTGAACGCTGCACGGACACGCCCCCGACAATACTTTTAAAGGGACGGAGTAGCTCTTTAAACATAACTGACGTAGATGACAGTTTAGCAGTTTGAAAGACTCTGTAAAATCAACAAATTCAATAGCAGAGCAATTGAAGTTTATTACATATAATAGTTTTAGCTAGGTTATATAAACGTTTACCCCTCATTTTAAGTTGATGGAGTTTATTCAATTTTTGTATACACAAATTCATTGTATCAATTTATTTTTCTTTCTTTAAATGTATTTTTTCATCTTATTATTTATCATATATTTATAATATTGACATTTCGTAATGTTAATTATTTATAGGTGATTTGGGTTACATGAGCCGGAAATGGCTCATTTACGCCTCTACGTAACCCCACTGACGAGGCACAGGAGAGCTATAATCAAGTGCACAGGCGAACTAGGGCTGTAGTTGAACACATGTTTTTTGGCTCCTCAAATTGCGTTTTCAATGTCTGCATAGGTCTGGAGGAGTCCTCCAATACAGCCCTAGGAAGGTGGCGAAGATCATTATAGCCTGCAGCGTCCTTCATAACATAGCTCAACAGGCAGGGATGCTGCAGGATGTCCAGGTGCCCCTAGCCCTCCAATGAGATGATGACAAAGTCATAGAGGGGGCATTCCAGGACAAGGGTTCAATGTTAGAGACAATGGGGCATATCTATCAAGCTCCGGATACAGCTTGAGGCCGCGTGTTTCTGGCGAGCCTGCAGGCTCGCCAGAAACACTAGTTATGAAGCAACGGTCTAAAGACCGCTGCTCCATAACCTGTCTGCCTGCTCTGAGCATGTGGACAGACATCGCCGCAATTCAACCCGATCGAGTACGATCGGGTTGATTTACACCCCCCTGCTGGTGGCCAATAGGCCGCGATTCTGTAGGGGGCGGAGTTGAACCAGCAGCTCTTGTGAGCTGCTGGTGCAATGCTGAATACGGAGAGCGAATTGCTCTCCGTATTTAGCGAGGTCTGGTGGACCTGATCCGCACTGTCTGATCAGGTCCGCCAGACTTTGATAAATAGAGGCCATAATCATTAACGCAAACAGGAGAGAGCGCCTAATAGTGTAATAACGTCTGGATAGTAAGAATCAAAGCAATAACGGCATCATAAGATGGGTACTCACAAACGAGTTGGCACTCACAAGTAGTGCATACGGGCGGGCTGACCTTTGTACAGCAGTCAGTACGCTGGGGGATCTATCCTGTAGGTTGTACCCCTCGGACGGATATTAAGCTGGTCGTGGATGCTGCAAATACAAGCGTCTCCTCTACACACAGCGTGTGTGCGCTGACTAGGCGTCTGTGATACAGCTGTTCGGCTCGGCAAATATAGTGACTCCCAGAACACACCACGTGTGTGGGTTGCCTCAGTGTCAGTGACAAACAGTTTGTGTGGCTTTAGATCCCTGCTGATAGAAGGGATTCTTCTACACACAGCATGTGTGGATTGGTTAGGTGTCTGCGGTCTGATTGTTCAGCTCAGCAAATGAAGTGACTCTTAAAACACACAGCGTATGTGAGTTGTTTCCTTGTTAGTGGCAAACAGTTTAAAAATTAGCCAAATTGATAGGAGCATAATGGGTTAAAACAATGACAGCGGAATAAGATGTGTGTAGATAAAAAATAGTATTTATTATGAGCTAATACAACACGTTTCTCGGCCGTTATGCTCACTGGCCATTTCCTCAGGTAAAATTGTAGGTATAGTCGTGAACAGGACTTTAAAAATGCCCAGAAGGGTCATGATTGGGTGGAACATCCACCAATAAAAACACACAATACATCTGTTACAAATGTAGACACAATGTTACGCTGTCATGAATAAAAATGGCAAAAGCCAAAATAATTGGAACTCAATTCGCAAATACAGAACATTGAATAAAAACAGTAAAAAAAGGGTAATAATAACGGGAACGAGAGGAATTCTAAACAAAAAAAGGGGATATTTTGATTTGAAATATATATTATGTATATGTGTAGCGATACACTTGATATAAAACTAATTAGCTACAATTTAATCTGATAACGTAAAAAACTGAGACTAAAAATAATAAGAAGGAGAAACTGAATAAAATCCACTAAAAGTTGTTAAATTAAAAATATATAATATGTGAAGTATGAGATACTCAATGATTGTAATAACTATGATTCGATAAAAAAGTTTTTTTGATAACTATAGTGATATAAAATTGTATCATATACATAAAAAATATATATAAAAATATATTTAATCGCAAGAAGGATAAAAAGCTTATGTTTAAAGTGTAAAGGAAATGTCCTTCTTAACACTTCTTTGGAAAAACGACTGGTGTAAGTAATTTTGTTTGCATTGCTGGATGTTCTGAGTATATGAATAAAAAATGTTTTTTGACTGAGAGTGCGGGTTGTATGAGTAGGAAATGCGGTGATCAATTCTGCTGGGTATCTGAAATGAGGTACAAATATAAAAAGTAATAATAAATAAATAATAATAATGAGAAAATAAAAATGTATTTTGGTTTATAATTGGGTGTAAATTAAATGTAAAATGCAAAAAGATAAGGTAAAAATACCTAAAAACTGATAAGCAGCAGAATAGTACTCTATCTGATAGAAAAGACTGAAAGTGTATCTGAAATATTGACAAAATAGAACCGACATCAAAAAATTGGCTAGACAAGGTGTAGGGGTATACAATAAAGTGTGGTCTATGGTGTCAGGTGAATAGGATAGATTTGTTGTAAAGTGTATTTATAAAAAGCATGATGTAATAGTACAATAATACAATGAGATGAATGATGTGAGGTATGTGGTGTGATCTGTGGACCGGAAGGTCTAGTGAGGGGGCGTGAATTATGGGAATGGGGACTGTGATGTTAATAGCAAACTAGAAATGCAATGACCCTAGTAGTTAAATACCCTAGAATTGTATACACTAGAGCCCCTACCCTTAGAGGCAAGCTAGCTCCCAGTAAAAAAGTCAAACATGTCATGTCTAAAAAAACACCAACTACCCAAACTACTTTCCTAAGTCACATAGGAGTTTTTAAATGTGGG
Source organism: Bombina bombina (assembly GCF_027579735.1). Taxonomy (NCBI): domain Eukaryota; kingdom Metazoa; phylum Chordata; class Amphibia; order Anura; family Bombinatoridae; genus Bombina; species Bombina bombina. Next base: position 945,764,639 of record NC_069502.1, on the reverse strand, counting down.
AGAAGAGGCTGCAATACTTGCAAATATATTCTATCTGGCAAAAAAACTTTTGCTTCCCAAACTACTGGAGACATTTTTCCTATAAAAAAAAGTCTTCAATTGTAACTCAAGTTTTATTGTTTATGTCCTAGAATGCATATGTGGGGTTCAATTCGTGGGTCGTACCTCGAGAAAGGCCAGAATACGGTGGGGGGAACATTTACGTAACTGCAAGAACTGCAAAAAGAAAAAAATCAAACACAGCGTACCGGAACATTGCCTTAACAAACATCAGGGTAACCCTGAAATTTTCCAATTCTATCCAATTGATTACATCCCTCCATCCACTGATTACAATAGAATTATCAAGTGGAGACAACGTGAAACCTTTTGGATTCACAAACTTAATACTCTATGGCCATCAGGCCTGAATTTGAACTTGGATCTCGCAGCTTTCAATTAAGCAGTTCTTCAACCAATTGTTTCTTTACATCACCAGCATATTTTTATATTTTAGAATTTTTATTTATTAATTATCAAGCGTGCTATTATCTTAGGTTCTACCCTTTTCTAATATCTATTTACACATACCATCTATATTGCTTCACGCAGGTTTAAATGTCAATTATATTATATCATTCCTGGTATTAGCTTTATTTAAATCCCTTTTCCTCCCCTCCCCCCTCCCCCTTCCCCCCCCCTCCATTTTTCATGAACTATATTAGTTCCCACTCATTGCATTTCTAGTTTGCTATTAACATCACAATCCCCATTCCCATAATTCAGGCCCCCTCACTAGACCTTCCGGTCCACAGATCACACCACATACCTCAAATCATTCACCTCATTGTATTATTGTACTATTACATCATGCTTTTTATAAATACACTTTACAACAAATCTATCCTATTCAACTGACACCATAGACCACACTTTATTGTATACCCCTACACCTTGTCTAGCCAATTTTTTGATGTCGGTTCTATTTTGTCAATATTTCAGATACACTTTCAGTCTTTTCTATCAGATAGAGTACTATTCTGCTGCTTATCAGTTTTTAGGTATTTTTCCTTATCTTTTTGCATTTTACATTTAATTTACACCCAATTATAAACCAAAATCATTTTTTATTTTCTCATTATTATTATTTATTTATTATTACTTTTTATATTTAAACCTCATTTCAGATACCCAGCAGAATTTATCACCGCATTTCCTACTCATACAACCCGCACTCTCAGTCAAAAAATTTTTTTATTCATATACTCAGAACATCCAGCAATGCAAACAAAATTACTTACACCAGTCGTTTTTCCAAAGAAGTGTTAAGAAGGACATTTCCTTTACACTTTAAACATAATCTTTTTATCCTTCTTGCGATTAAATATATTTTTATATATATTTTTTATGTATATGATACAATTTTATATCACTATAGTTATCAAAAAACTTTTTTATCGAATCATAGTTATTACAATCGTTGAGTATCTCATACTTCACATATTATATATTTTTAATTTAACAACTTTTAGTGGATTTTATTCAGTTTCTCCTTCTTATTATTTTTTAGTCTCAGTTTTTTACATTATCAGATTAAATTGTAGCTAATTAGTTTTATATCAAGTGTATCGCTACACATATACATAATATATATTTCAAATCAAAATATCCCCTTTTTTTGTTTAGAATTTCTCTTGTTTCCGTTATTATTCCCCTTTTTTTACTGTTTTTATTCAATATTCTGTATTTGCGAATTGAGTTCCAATTATTTTGGCTTTTGCCATTTTTATTCATGACAGCGTAACATTGTGTCTACATTTGTAACAGATGTATTGTGTGTTTTTATTGGTGGATGTTCCACCCAATCATGACCCTTCTGGGTATTTTTAAAGTCCTGTTCACGACTATACCTACAATTTTACCTGAGGAAACGGCCAGTGAGCATAATGGCCGAGAAACGCGTTGTATTAGCTCATAATAAATACTATTTTTTATCTACACACATCTTATTCCGCTGTCATTGTTTTAACCCATTACGCTCCTATCAATTTGACTAATTTTTAAACTGTTTGCCACTAACAAGGAAACGACTCACACACACTGTGTGTTTTAAGAGTCACTTCATTTGCTGAGCTGAACAATCAGACCGCAGACACCTAACCAATCCACACATGCTGTGTGTAGAGGAATCCCTTCTATCGGCAGGGATCTAAAGCCACACAAACTGTTTGTCACTGACATGGAGGCAACCCACACACGTGGTGTGTTCTGGGAGTCACTCTATTTGCCGAGCCGAACAGCTTTATCACAGACGCCTACTCAGCGCACACACGCTGTGTGTAGAGGAGACGCTTGTATTTGCAGCATCCACGACCAGCTTAATATCCGTCCAAGGGGTACAACCTACAGGACAGATCCCCCAGCGTACTGACTGCTGTACAAAGGTCAGTCCGCCCGTATGCACTACTTGTGAGTGCCAACTCGTTTGTGAGTACCCATCTTATGATGCCGTTATTGCTTTGATTCTTGTTATCCAGACGTTATTACACTATTAGGCGCTCTCTCCTGTTTGCATTTTCTAGATCATCCGACTCACCACCGGCTCCGGAGAGAAGCAGCCTTTCATTTTGCAGAATGTATCAGTGACTATATCAATTTCAAAGATTATTTTGAAATTTTCTTTTAGGGAGATACTCCACAGATTTTTCAGACTTTCACATTTATTTGTTTGTTTTTTTCACCTTATTTCCACTTTTTTGAATTTATTATATTGTATATTTTTTCATATGGTATTTATTCATTTTGTTGCTTAAGAATTTCTTGTTGCATTGAGAGAGAATTTATTTATCACTTCTCTGGACTGGTTTGATACAGTTCAATTAACTTTTTATGGTTACAACACTCTATAGATATTTGATATATTAGCTGATTCAGCACCAACAAGTATTAGTGCACTGTCACATTAGCTTAACTACATCATTTCATTATTTTTTTGTGCATATTTTGTGCATATATTTTACATAAGATTCTGGCATTGGCTTCTGTGATGACTTTGCCACCTTATTTTTAAAGACAACATGATAATTATATATAATCTAACAGATGGTAATTATATATAATGTATGGACCCAGTCTGAGGTGGGAGGACTTGGGCCATTGATCCATCATATGGCACATAATTAGTTTACATGTATTCATTTTAGACATCATTAGATTTTAGATAGTCTGAAAGGGATGAATGTGACAGATAGCAGATAAAGGGATACTCTGAAGCACATTGAATTGACAAAGTCATACATCAGAGGTTGAGTATGCACAATCTATGTGATTCAGCTTCACCCTTGGTTATTATAATAACATAACGCAAAAGAGGCTACATATGCTTGTTAAGCTATTGCTAAGAAACATTTAGGAAATAGTAAGTGTTAGGGGGAGGGATGCAGAACTATGTACCACTTTTAGATATTTGATTTACACTTTATTTTCTATTCGGTGATTGACTTAATCTACAGACTGAAAGTGAAGAATACCAATGTCATCATGTCTGTGGCATTGTCTTTCAACTGTGCTGACTTCTACAACATCTAAAGACACCTTCACATTGTAAGTATACACAATGTATGGACCAAAACTGGGCGATCCATCATATGGCACACAATTAGTCTACATGTATTCATTTTAGACATCATTAGATTTTAGATAGTCTGAAAGGATTGAATGTGACAGATAGCAGATAAAGAGATACTCTGAAGCACATTGAATTGGCAAAGTCATGTATCAGAGGTTGAGTATGCACAATGTATGTGGCTCAGCTTCACACTTGATTGTTATAATAACATAACACAGAAGAGGCTACATATTCTTATTAAGCTATTGCTAAGAAACATTTGGGAAACAGTTAGTGTTAGTGAGAGAGATGCAGAACTATGTACCACTTTTAGATATTTGATTTACTTCATCTACAGACTGAAAGTAAAGAATACCTATGTGATCATGTCTGTGGTGTTGAGTTTCAACTGTGCTGACTTCTACAACATCTAAAGGCACCTTCCCATGGTAAGTGTACACAATGCAAAACGGAAAGAGAAGCAGTCTGCCAGGAACGAACAGCAGCATCAATAGCTTGTTCTATGGCCCGGTTACCACCTGGAAGTAGCTTCTTTCTGCCCAATTGTGCTTTTCACAGGGGAAAACTTTCCTGTAGTATATCAGTCTGATCTCGCTGAAAAGGTCAGTCCAGCCCCGAAATACCAGGCAATTCTCCTCTGAACAAGGAAAAGGCAACCCCAGACAATCGTTTCAGCCTTCTGTGGGCCTTGTCAGTGAGGTGCAGCCATATTCCTCTTAAGTACATTTGGCAAGGAGTCCACATCTGGTTTCCCCCATCACCCATAGGGAGACTATCCCCAGGGTCATAATTACATATGCAAAACAGAAGGAGAAGCACACTGCCAGGAACGAACAGCAGCATCAATAGCTTGTTCTATGGCCCGGTTACCACCTGGAAGTAGCTTCTTTCTGCCCAATTGTGCTTTTCACAGAGGAAAACTTTCCTGTAGTATATCAGTCTGATCCTGCTGACAAGGTCAGACCATCCCCGAAATACCAGGCAATTCTCCTCTGAACAAGGAAAAGGACAAGACTGGGGGAGGCAGGATATATCCTATAGGAAACATTTATGCTTCCTCTGATTTTTTAGATGGTATTTCAGGCACAATCCTCTATTCAGAAAGGGATACATGTGACACATAATGCAGATAAACTGATATCTGGACTAGAATCAATTTTTAAAGATCATACATGAGGTTAGTTTGCACAATGCATGCTTTTGAGAAGAATCATATGAGGAATAATGGAGGAATTATTGAGAAATACATTGAATGTGTCTAACAATTAGTTTTCACAATATGCTATTTTATTAATATTTATTTCATAAACATTCCCCTACTTTGTGCTATAGAGGACTCAGATTGTGACCGATCATACAGATAAAGGGATATATTTCATATGAAAAAAATTCATAGGTGACATTTAGGCATTTTAGTTTTGGAAGGGATATGAAATATTACATTCAATTATGTCCCTCATACAATTGAATAATTCATGAATATTTGCACAAATTAATTAATTTTAAATGCAAACATGTAAGTCATCTCTTGATTAGCCAATTTAATGTGATCTCAAATTATGTATATATAGATATCCAGTCTGAACCTGGCTTTAATATCAGAACAAACACTAAAGTTTATAGCAGAAGATGACTTTAGAATTGTTATACTTACAGATAAAAATGTTTTTAATGTGTTATGAAATAACATACTTGCTTTCATATTCTAATTATTTTTATATTTTTTCTTACAGATTTTCAAGTTTACTGAATTCACAAATGAATTTGTAGTTATTGTTAGTCTATTTTATTTTTAAAATAAATATCTTTACATAATATATATATATATATATATATGTATGTATATATATGCAGTATATATATATATATATATATATATATATATATAGGTATGTATGTATGTATCTTTATATATATATATATATATATATATATATTTATATATTTATTTATATATATATATATATATATATATATATATATATCCAAGTAAGACACTAACAAACACATCCTTCTAATATTAGAAGGACATGGAAGGAAAACAATAGTTGCATAACTGGTTGTTAAATAATCTATTTTACAAGCAAATGCCTGCTATTATAAATAATACTGTTAACTTGTTTTAAAATTACTTTAAAATATCAAGACAGCTCTAGCAGATATTGGCCTCTATTTATTAAAGTCTGGCAGACCTGATCCGACTGTGCGGATCAGGTCCACCAGACCTCGCTGAATACGGAGAGCAATACGCTCTCCATATTCAGCATTGCACCAGCAGCTCAACGCCGACCCCTGCAGACTCGCAGCCAATGGGCCGCCAGCAGGGGTGTCAATCAACTCGATTGTACTCAATCGGGTTGATTTCCGGCGATGTCTGTCCGCCTGCTCAGAGCAGGCGGACAGGTTATGGAGCAGCGGACTTTGTGGCCGCTGCTTCATAACTGATGTTTCTGGCGAGCCTGCAGGCTCGCCAGAAACACAGGGCATCAAGCTCCATTCGGAGCTTGATAGATATGCCCCATTGAGTGTTAAAGTCTTGTATTTTAACAAAGCAAAGATGGAGCTAGTTACAGTCATATAATGAATTTTGGTTGTGTGATTGAGAGATGTACAATTCAGAAAATGTTAAATAAGGCTTAAAGACGAGGTTATGCAGTATAATTTAGAATTTAAACTAATATCTGTATATATAATTATATGTTGAAAAATATAACATCTTTTGTTATGTCCCTTTTAAGAAACTTGCTAGATTAAGGTGACAGTCTAGCTTAATTTGCTATTTTCATTCTAATATCTATCATTCACGTTTGTAGAAAATTGGTATATATTTTTAAAATAAATATAGCTTAGTTATTATGTTATTGTTAGTTGCAAGATAACATAGGTAGATTAAATGATCTTTAAAGAAAACATTATAGCTAAGTTTATTTTCACATTTAGCTTTTCATGTTTATTTAATTCGGAACAGCCAATAGAAAGCGAGATCAATCTGATTGGCTGATTGGATCAGCCAATCTGATTGAACTTGAATCTGATTGGCTGATTCAATCAGCCAATCAGATTTTTCCTACCTTAATTCCAATTGGCTGATAGAATCCTATCAGCCAATCGGAATTTGAGGGATGGCATCTTGGATGACGTCATTTAAAGGAACCTTCATTCAGCGAGTAGGCGTCGGAGAAGAAGGATGGATCCGCGTCAGCTGGAGGAAGATGGCTCCGCTCTGGATGGATGAAGATAGAAGATGCCGCTTGGATGAAGATGTCTGCCGGTCCGGATGTCCTCTTCTGCCCGGATAGGATGAAGTCTTCTGCCGCTCCTGATGTCCTCTTTTGGTCCATCGGTGCCCGGCTGGGTGAACACGAATCAGCCAATCAGATTGAGCTTGCATTCTATTGGCTGATCGGAACAGCCAATAGAATGCAAGCTCAATCTGATTGGCTGATTGGATCAGCCAATCGGATTGAACTTGAATCTGATTGGCTGATTCAATCAGCCAATCAGATTTTTCCTACCTTAATTCCGATTGGCTGATAGAATCCGGGAGTCCCCGGAAGAAGAGGATGGATCCGCGTCGGCTGCTTCAAGATGGTCCCGCTCCACGCCGGATGGAAGAAGATAGAAGATGCCGCCTGGATGAAGATGTCTACCGGTCCGGATGCCCTCTTCTTGCCGGATAGGATGAAGACTTCGGACCATCTTCTGGACCTCTTCTTGCCGAATAGGATGAAGACTTCGGACCCTCTTCTGGACGGATCGGTGATACCCGGCATGGTGAAGACAAGGTAGGGAGATCTTCAGGGGCTTAGTGTTAGGTTTTTTAAGGGGGGTTTGGGTTAGATTAGGGGTATGTGGGTGGTGGGTTGTAATGTTGGGGGGTATTGTATGTTTATTTAAATGCAAAAGAGCTGTTTTCTTTGGGGCATGCCCCGCAAAAGGTCCTTTTAAGGGCTGGTAAGTTAAAAGAGCTGTAAAAAAATTTTTTAGAATAGGGTAGGGTATTTTTTTATTTTTGGGGGCTTTGTTATTTTTTAGGGGGCTTAGAGTAGGTGTAATTAGTTTAAAATTCATGTAATCTTTTTTTTATTTTTTGTAATTTAGTGTTTTTTTTTTGTAATTTAGTGTTTTTTTTTGTAATTTAGTTTAGTTGATTTAATTGTAGATAATTGTAGGTAGTTTATTTAATTAATTTAATGATAGTGTAGTGTTAGGTTTAATTGTAACTTAGGTTAGGATTTATTTTACAGGTAATTTTGTAATTATTTTAACTAGGTAGCTATTAAATAATTATTAACTATTTAATAGCTATTGTACCTAGTTAAAATAAATACAAAGTTGCCTGTAAAATAAATATAAATCCTAAAATAGATAAAATATAATTATTCGTTATATTGTAGCTATATTAGGGTTTATTTTACAGGTAAGTATTTAGCTTTAAATAGGAATACTTTATTTAATAAGATTTAATTTATTTTGTTAGATTAAAATTATTTTTAACTTAGGGGGGTGTTAGTGTTAGACTTAGCTTTTATTATTATTATTATTATTATTATTATTATTATCGGTTATGTGTAGAGCGCCAACAGATTCCGCAGAGCTATAAACAAAGGGGGAGTACAACAAAACAATTATAGGGTAGAGGGCCCTGCCAAGAGTTGCACTGTTGTAGTCAGCTCTTAAGAAGGTGATCTACAAACAGCTGGACTTTTAGGCTTACATGCTAAGAGGGTTCAGGGGATTGCAGTGGAGGAGAGGAACTGGTATAAGGAAAGGTTAGCGTAGGTTGTATGCGTCCCTGAACAGTAGAGTCTTTAGGGAGCACTTGAAGCTTTTAAAACTAGAAGAGAGTCTTGTGGAGCGAGGCAGAGAGTTCCACAAGATGGGAGCCAGTCTGGAGAAGTCCTGTAAACGGGAGTGTGATGAGGTGACAAGAGAGGAGGAGAGTAGGAGGTCATGAGCAGAGCAAAGGGGATGGGAGGGAGAGTATCTGGAGACAAGGTCTGAGATGTAGGGGGGAGCAGTGCTGTTGAGGGATTTGTATGTAAGAGTGAGAGTTTTGTGTTTGATCCTAGAGGCAAGAGGAAGCCAGTGAAGGGATTGGCAGAGAGGCGCAGCAGATGAAGAGCGACGTGTAAGGAAGATGAGTCTGGCAGAGGCATTCATTATGGATTGTAAAGGAGCTAGGCGGCAGGTGGGGAGACCAGAGAGGACAGAGTTGCAGTAATCAAGGCGGGAAAGAATGAGAGAGTGGATTAAAATCTTAGTTGTGTCTTGTGTAAGGAAGTGTCTAATTTTAGAGATGTTTTTAAGGTGGAAGCGGCAGGCTGTAGCCAAGGACTGAATGTGATGAGTGAAGGAAAGATCTGAGTCAAATGTGACCCCGAGACATCGGGCATGCGGGGTAGGGGTAATGATGGAGTTGTCGACAGTTATAGAGATATTGGGGGTGGAGATTTTGGAAGAAGGGGGGAAAATGAGGAGCTCAGTTTTGGAGAGATTTAGCTTGAGGTAGTGAGAGGACATCCAGGAAGAGATGTGAGAAAGACAGTTAGTGACACGGGTTAGCAAGGAAGGAGATAGTTCTGGTGCAGAGAAGTAGATTTGGGTGTCATCGGCATACAAATGATATTGGAAACCGTGGGACTTAATAAGGGAACCTAGTGATGATGTATGATTGAGAAGAGAAGGGGACCGAGGACAGAGCCTTGCGGTACTCCGACAGAAAGTGGTGACGGGGCAGTGGAGGCCCCAGAGAAGGCTACACTGAAGGTACGGTTTGACAGGTAGGAAGAGAGCCACGAAAGGGCTGTGTCACAGATGCCGAAGGATTGGAGGGTTTGGAGCAAAAGAGGGTGGTCGACAGTATCAAAGGCTGTGGACAGATCAAGGGGGATAAGCAGAGAGAAGTGGCCTTTTGATTTAGCTGTAAGTAGGTCGTTGGTGACCTTAACAATAGCTGTCTCTGTGGAGTGATAGGGACGAAATCCAGATTGCAGCGGGTCAAGAAGGGAGTTTAACGTAAGGAAATGGGATAGGCGTGCATATACTAGTTTTTCGAGAAGCTTTGAAGCAAGAGGGAGGAGGGAAATAGGGCGGTAGTTGGATGGGGAGGTAGGATCAAGGGAAGGTTTTTTGAGGATAGGTGTGACCAGTGCATGTTTCATTGATGAGGGAAATGTACCAGTGCTGAGGGAGAGGTTGAAAATGTGTGTTAGTATAGGGTAAGGGTAGCAGAGAGAGAGGGGAGCAGCTGTGAGGGGATAGGGTCAAGGGGACAGGTAGTGAGGTTAGAGCGCAGTATAAGTGCTGAAACTTTGTCCTCAGTAACAGGGGAGAATGAACTAAGTTTTAGGTTATGAGGGTTGTGGTTGAGTGAGAGCATTTGAGGGGGGGAGAGAAAGGAATTATGTTGAGAGCTGATTTCATCTCTGATGGAGTCAATTTTGTTAATGAAGTGACTGGCAAAGTCTTGAGCTGACAGAGAAGTTGTATTAGGAAGTGGGGGAGGGCGGAGGAGAGTATTGAAAGTGGAGAACAGACGTTTTGGGTTTGAAGAAAGATTAGAGATAAGAGTAGAGATGTAGTGTTGCTTGTGGAGATTAAGGGCAGAGTAGTAGGAGTTCAAGATGAATTTGTAATGAAGAAAATCAGCTGAACTCCGTGATTTTCTCCAATGCCGTTCAGCAGTACGGGAACATCTGCGTAGGTAGCGTGTCAGAGGAGTATGCCGGGGCTGGGGATGAGTGTGTGATTTCCTAGCAGTGGTAAAAGAGGCGAGATTGTCAAGGATGGATATAAGGGTGGAATTATAGTGGCAGATAGATTGTTCAGGGCAGGAAAAGGAGGAGAAGGATGAGAGGAGCGGTTGAAGGGAATTAGCAAGTTGTTGCTGATCTAAAGACCTAATGCTTCTGTGAAGTTTGGTGTGAGGAGTAGAAGGTAGGAGAGTTGTAGGAAGGGATGATATGTTGCAGGTAAGGAGATGGTGGTCAGAAAGAGGAAAAGGGGAGTTTGAGAAGTTTGAGAGAGTGCATCGATAGCTAAAGATTAGGTCAAGGGAGTGACCGTCTTTGTGAGTGGGAGAATCAGTCCATTGTGACAGACCGAAAGAGGAAGTGAGTTGCAGAAGTTGTTTAGCAGATGAGGCAGTGGGATTGTTAAGGGGGATGTTGAAGTCGCCAAGAATGAGGGCAGGGGTGTCTGAGGAAAGGAAATAAGGAAGCCAGGCAGCAAAGTGATCTAAAAATTGAGTTGGGGAGCCAGGGGGGCGGTATATGACTGCAACACGTATAGAGAGGGGAGAGAATAACCGAATCATGTGTGCTTCAAATGAAGAAAATGTGAGTGAAGAGAAGGGCTGTATTTGTTGGAAGGTGCAACGAGAGGAAAGTAAAATACCGACACCACCTCCTTGTCTATTGTCAGACCTAGGAGTGTGGCTGAAATGGAGACCCCCATGTCACAGTGCAGCAGTGGATGCTGTGTCTGAGGTAGAGAGCCAGGTTTCTGTAAGAGCCAGAAGGTTAAGAGAGTGGGAGATAAAGAGATCATGGATAGAAGTTAGCTTGTTGCAAACAGAGCGAGAGTTCCAGAGTGCACAAGTGAAAGGGGAGGGGTTTTTAGATGTAAGAGGAATGCGATTAAGGTTACTAGAGTTTAGTTTATGAAGTCTATTGAAAGGCACACAAGGATGTGAAAGGTTAGGAGGTTGTGAGGGACCAGGATTAGGGGAGATTTCGCCAGCAGCTAGTATGAGCAAGAGGGAGAGTGACATGAGATGAGAAGCAGATTTGCAGTAATGAGACTGTTGTTTAACTGAAGTGCAGGGGGGAGAGAGAGTATTTAGGAATAAGTAGAGTTTGTGAGTACAAAAGTAAGGTGAGTATAAGAGAGATGGGCTAATGAACAGTGCAGGTGGAGAGAGAAAAGGAGTAAGAGAGTAATGTAGTTTGTTGTAGAGACAAGAGGTAGCAAAAAGGAATATGAAGATATTGAGCATTATTCTGAAAGTGGGAACCAAGTAAACACATAAGACACAGTGTTACAGCAGCACTTGCAAAAGGATACAATGATATACATAAAACATAGTAATACAAGAGTACTTGCCTTGTGTCTTGCCCCTTGCCCAATCCTTGTTCAATTCTTGTAAAATTCTTAGAAATGAATGCCTCACTTATAAGATGTTCACTTGGAAAATGTGAACATATGCTATTGTTAAAAAGTACACAGCCCTGTGAGCAGTGCACCCCTGTGCAGTGCACATCCCCTAACTAGTCTGAAATATATACAGGTAGGGCAGTCAGCTGAGTCCGCTAAATTTACTTAATTGCTAATCAAAGACAGTTGGTAAGGCCAATTGGAATGTTAGAATCTGGTCAGGGTGAGATGAGTTAAGTAAACAGACAATAAAATTTGGAGGGGGTTAAAACTGTGACATAAGAAAACTATAAATTTTAGAGTTATAGCAAGTATTGATAAGGAGTGAGCATCACATGGCAATTAACTAGACATTAGAATTGAGACATTGGGAAAAATCATTACAAAAAATGCAGGACTTAATTTTAACAGACTAAATTCAATTGCTCAATATATATATATATATATATATATATATATATATATATATATATATATATATATATTAGCTTTAGGGGTTAATACATTTATTAGAGTAGCGGCGAGGTCCGATCGGCAGATTAGGGGTTAATACTTGAAGTTAGGTGTCGGCGATGTTAGGGATGGCAGATTAGGGGTTAATAATATTTATTATAGGGTTTTTGAGGCGGGAGTGAGGCGGTTTAGGGGTTAATACATTTATTAGAGTAGCGGCGAGGTCCGGTCGGCAGATTAGGGGTTAATAAGTGTAGGTAGGTAGCGGCGACGTTGGGGGGGGCAGATTAGGGGTTAATAAATATAATATAGGGGTCGGTGATGTTAGGGGCAGCAGATTAGGGATACATAGCTATAATGTAGGTTGCGGCGGTGTACGGAGTGGCAGATTAGGGGTTAATAATATAATGCAGGGAACAGCGATAGCGGGGGCGGCAGATTAGGGGTTAATAAGTGTAAGGTTAGGGGTGTTTAGACTCGGGGTACATGTTAGGGTGTTAGGTGCAGACTTAGGAAGTGTTACCCCATAGGAAACAATGGGGCTGCTTTAGGAGCTGAACGCTGCTTTTTTGCAGGTGTTAGGTTTTTTTTCAGCTCAAACTGCCCCATTGTTTCCTATGGGGGAATCGTGCACGAGCACGTTTTTTAAGCTGGCCGCGTCCGTAAGCACCGCTGGTATTGAGAGTTGAAGTGGCGGTAAATTATGCTCTACGCTCCCTTTTTTGAGCCTAACGCAGCCCTTCTGAGAACTCTAAATACCAGCGTTGTTTAAAAGGTGCGGGCGAAAAAAAGCATGCGTAGCTAACGCACCCCTTCTAACGCAAAACTCTAAATCTAGGCGTATATAATTTAAAATCATAATAAAATTATTATTGTTTTAAATTATAAATTCTATGATAGGTTCATCATCAATATGAGACATGAAAGAATAATTAGGTTTCAGTGTACCATATTGATCACTTTCATGTCCATACTGGTTCTTACTGGTATCTATTAACATTATGATTTATGTTTTTCTAATTTTTAATTGGAAATTATTGTTATGTACAAAATTCTTAAAAATCTAAACACTCTAAAAATGTTAAAAACTAAAAACTCTAAACTTGATTTTACAAAATCTAAAAAAAAAGATAAACTTTTTTAAAAAAATATACAAATAACAATAATTTTCAAAATTCTAAAAACTCAAAACACTATAAACATTATAAAACACCAAAAGTGAAAACTTTATTTTATAAAATGTTAAAAAACTTTTAACAAACATATGTACAAATAGCATTAATAATATCTTATAGATAAAAAAAAATAAAAATAATAATAATAGAAAAATAAATTAGTTGAATCTTGTTTTGTATATCTGTATTCTATTTGTGGTGCTCCTCCTCCACGTTATGTAAGGCCTATTCTAAATTTGACACCTAGAAGAGAGGCTAGATAGAAACATAGGAACATAGATATTGACGGCAGATAAGAACCATAGGCCCAGCAAGTCTGCCCGACCTTACCTAACAGTATAAACTTATCTAGTTTGTAGGATAGCTTTATGCTTGTCCCATGCATTTTTAAAGTCCCCCACAGTGTTTGTTGCTACTACCTCTTGAGGAAGTTTATTCCATAAATCAATCACTCTTTCTGTAAAGAAGTGCTTCCTCAAATTACTCCTGAATCTACTACCCTTTAGCTTGAGCTCATGACCCCTTGTTCTTTAATTTTGCATTTTATGTAAAATACCCACAGCCTCAGTTTTACTAAACCCTTTAATGTACTTTAAAGTTGCTATCATATAACCTCTTTCCCTTCTCTCCTCTAAGCTATACATATTTAGGTCATTGAGTCTATCCTGGTAAGTTTTATTTTTTAGACCATGTACCATTTTGGTAGCCCTCCATTGCACAGGTTCAAGTTTGTTAATATCCTTCTGAAGATATGGCCTCCAAAACTGCACACAATACTCAAGATGATGCCTAACTAATGATCTATAAAGTGGCATAAGAACCTTACTATTTCTGCTGCAAATACCTCTACCAATACATCCAAGCATTCTGCTAGCCTTACTCGCTGCATTACTACATTGTTTACTAAGTTTTAAATCATCTGAAATAATAATTCCCAAGTCCTGTTCCTCATCTGTAACAGTCAGTAAAGTGTCATTGAGTCTGTAATTAACATTTGGATTTTTCTTCCCTAAATGCATTATTTTACACTTTGCTGTGTTAAACTTTAGATCCCAGTCATTTGTCCAATCCTCCAATTGTTGTATATCACTTCTCATTTTGTCTACCCCCCCTGGAACATCCACTCTGTTACAAATTTTATAACATGTTAAAAAACTTAGATCCCCACCCTTGCCACTGTCTTTGCTTGACAGACAATTGTCCCCACAGAAAGGAGGTGTCAGGCGCCTAACTGTCGTTCATATACCTCAAGGTACAAAAGGAATAATGGTTTAAATATCTATAGTTATAGAACTGATAAATTTAATCATGAATAGCTTTTTGTGTTATTAACAGAAACCAATAAAAGAGTGTTGAAAACGAAGAATACAAGGTTCACAAGAATATTACAAATGTCTTCTACAGAAGGTATTTTTCTTATATTTTGTACCATTACATTTTTCACATTCAAATTTTTGTAATTGTATTCTTAAATAATCTTTCATAGATAGTGACAATGAAGAAAATAATGCTCCTGAAAATATGTCATTAACTTCACCCTCAATTCAACTAGGTAATTGTTTATTATTTTTAGATTTACTATATTATTATATATTATAGTCAAATCAATAAAAAAATATATACCTCGAATTATAAATATATTTTTCAGATGCAAGTAGTGAGAAAAACTCAACCAATATTTCTGATATTGATAATGAATTGGACATATCTATGGTTTCTAAATCTACACAGACAAGTACATCTATGGAAAATACCACCTCTAATATAAATGGTAATACAATTTAGTTAACTGCTTATTAACAATCTATTTTTATTATAAAAATGGTCTCACAATCCTTAATTTTTTTATAATTTTTTTTTTCCTTATCTAGATTCTGGGGTACAAGTTGTATCACAAGTGCAATCCTCTGTTTGTGAAGAAATTAAACAAATAATGGATACTATCAAGAATTTAAATACACAGGTTCAAAATCTCTACAACAGTTATGTTGTGGAAAACAGATAAGCAATTATTGCATTTTAATTCATTTTTTTTTTATTTGCACTTTGATGACATTAAAATTGTCATATTTTGTGGAAGTGGAGCATGCGACAATGATCACTAAATCAGCTATACACTGCATAACTTTCCTTGAAACCTATTTCAAGGTCCTCTTAAAGTGGTATTTAACCCCCCATAAGTTGTCTAAGATATACCCTACAGCCTCTCCGCAATGCTGGAGGGAATGTGGCCAACAGGGCACAGACCTACATATTTGGTGGTCTTGCCCAAAAATCGCTCCCCTGTGGAGAGAGACTTTTTTACTGCTCTCTGACTTGGGTATCACATTGCCTAAATCCCCAGCTTTAGCCCTTCTGCATATTGGTCTTAGGGAGCTACAAAAACCCCAACAAATCCTTGGAGTTGCAATTCTTATTGCAACCAAGGTGTGCATAGCCAGGTCATGGAAAAAACTTGAAGCTCCAACTCTAGCTCAGACCACTCAACTCATAGACTATCTAGCGTCTATGGAGAGAGGTTTCTACAACACGACTGACCGTATTGACAAGTATTGGACGATCTGGAATAGATGGTTCCTCAAACCTCCTTGACGCCCAAATACTTATTATTGTCTTTCTGTTCCTATGGTGGATTCATTATCCCTCTGAGATTTCTCCTACACTTCCCTTTTCCCTACCCCCCCTTTTTTTTTTTTTTTTTCTCTCTTCCTTCTTTCTTTTTTTTTTTTTTTCTCTTTTCTATATTCTACTGCCTGTTCTTTTCCAATTTCTGCTATTAATTTGAACTTGATGTCCCTTACTTTGTAAACTTGTTAGGGACTAATTGCTTTTATATTAGGACTCAATGATAGATTGAGACATTAGGAACATACATAGCTAAAGACTCTTGTGACATCCCCCAATTAATTTTGATAAACTAGACTTCATTTTGGAACACAATTTAAGGGATATTACTCTATCTCTTGAGATATCTCTCTTTAATTTAGATGTAAGAATGAGAGTAACCTATTGGTTGGTAACTGTTCCTATGTCAAAATCTTGTGCCAGCTTTGTATTATGAATACCCTTGTATTTTATATTTGAGAATTGTTTAAAGTCTGTTCTTATGATGATTGTTTTACTTGCATTCTCTTTGTACTGATTTATGCCTAATAAAGCTATAAAAAAAAAAAAAAAAAAATTGTCATATTTTTGTATGTTAAAATGGTGAATTTCAAAACCAACAATAACTGTAGTGGCCGAGAGGACCCTCATATCTTTTTTTATAAAGCCTTTTTGTTTCATATTTGTTAAAAATCGGGATGTAATAAATTTTACATTTGGTTCAATTAGATTTGTCTTTGTGTACAATTAATTTTAAACCTTTAAAAGATTAAAAGTAAATTTCGAACAGAATAAGAAAATAAAATCAAATAAGAATAAACTTTAATAAAACTATGTACAAATAACAATAAAAATATATTCTGGATCAACAAAAAACAATAATAATAACTGCAAAAATTTCAAAAAAATGCACTAATTTAACCTTGGTCTTTTTGGATCTGGCGACTCTTGGCTCTGATGTCTATCTCTAATAAAATCTAACAAAGTTTGCATAGTATTTTGAGCCATTTGCATGTTGTTTTTGGCTATTGCCAAGGCCCTGGTTATATGTTGGTTCCTTTCCCTGTCCATTTCTCTTTGCCAGTGAAAGATTTCACGGTCCAGTTCCAACCGTTGCTGGTTGTAATTGTTAAACCTTTCTAAATGTCCAGACAAAATATCCTGAACCTGTCTACTGTCTGCTCTATATCCTCTGGCAAGATTTAAGATCTCATTTAGAGCAGCATCTTCCAAAGGTGCCTGCTCTTGGACAATAGGTTCATCTTGTGGTTGTTCCAAAGGTTCAACTGCCTGTTCTTGAAATACATGATCAGGTGGTGAATTTGTATTTTCATCATCAATATGGGGGTTTATTACAGGCTCATGAATATCCAAATCCTGATCTTGTGCCATCTGTGTTAGGTCAGGAGTCAGGCTTCCGCTTTCTTGAGATCTAACCTCTGGTGCTGGAACTGGAACAAGATTCAGAATGACCTCTCTAGAAGAATCATCCTCCTCACCGATATCTAAGAAAAATAAATAAATTGAAATTTAGCAATAATTAAAAAAAAAAAAGGGGGGCAGATCAAAATTTGTTCCTACAGTAATGGTTAGAGGGGTTAATATACAAGAGAAATTTATACAGTCATATTGGATTTAAACAATAAGATTAAAGGCCTTCCTAATAAATAATTGTGATTTTACATGGTAAAACTGTTTGCATATAAAATCCATCCATCTCACAGTCTCACAGTATGAATATCAATCAAAGTTTTACATTTTAGAATTAGTTTGTACCAAAATTATTTGTCTTGTCATCCTATATTTACTTTACGAAAGTAACTTACCATCGAAAAGTGGTGCAGAATCGGTCACCATGGCTCTGAAGAGACGTCCAACATCTGCTATAAAAATTAAAGATTAATATCTAATTTATATTAAAATATTTAGAAGGTGTATATATAAATGGTTTAAAGATACACACCAGAGCTTCTTCCAACAGCTGTATCTGGTGTAATGCTCCTTACATCTGGAATAGTATCTGCAGACGATAGGCTGTGGCTGGTATTGGTTGTTGAACATATATATTGCCCATGTTGTGGTTCTTGTCTTATATTCAAATGCTGTGAATAAAAATTAATTTGGAGATTAATTTATAATTACCTTGAATATCGCTATCACAGTCATCGGTTATGCCCTCAATGACCTCCGTGCCAAGCCTCTGTAAAACTTTTCTTTCAAGGTCAGTCAAATCTGCGACATAAGGTTGTCCGCCTCCAGTACCTTGTGCAAATTGCTTTTCTTTGGAAATTTTGGCTTTAGTTTGACGCTTTATATCGTTGAACCTTTTTTTGCAGTAGTCGATATCTTTTTTAGTTGGTCCTTGAGGCCTCACAGCATCACTAATATTTTCCCAAATAAACTTCTTACGAGCACCGGGGGTTTGCTTGACTCGACTACCATAAATATTGTCATAATATTCGAGTACTAGATCAACAAGTACAACATTCTGTTGATGAGAGAAATAAGGGTTGCGAGTCTTCTTAGAAGTAGCTGAATCTCCGGAGCAAGCCATCTTCTCAAAGTGAATACCGAAAAGTAAATAAACAATATTCTTATACATGTCAGCAGCCAGACGTTGCCGCTTGTCTGACGATTATGACACCTCGATGGTCACGTGGGTGAAGAACTAAACCAATTAGGTTGCAGACTGCTTTGTAACTTTGCACTTTCGCGCCAAACGAAGCATCAAAGTTATCATTAATCCAGTTGTCTTCGAGACTCAATAGACGCAACATTTTATGGCTTGGTTTTTAGTACATTCATGTGATGAAGTTATATCCGCATGGTGCGAATGCCAGCGGGTTTATTCGATACAGTCTGCGCGAAAAATTTTACGCCTTAGTACATGGCGCCCATTGTATCTAGTTTAGGGTTTATTTTTATTTTACAGGCAAGTTTGTATTTATTTTAACTAGGTAAAAAAGTTATTAAATAGTTATTAACTATTTAATAACTACCTAGCTAAAATAAATACAAAATTACCTGTAAAATAAAACCTAACCTAAGTTACAATTACACCTAACACTACATTATAATGAACTAAATTAACTAAATTAAATACAATTAAATAAATTACATACAATTAGCTAAATTAAATTAAGTTAGCTAAAGTACAAAAAAAACACACTAAATTACAGAAAATAATAAACAAATTACAGAAATTTAAACTAATTACACCTAATCTAATAGCCCTATTAAAATAAAAAAAGCCTTCATAATATGGCCTTCATAAATCATATTTATCATAATAAAAACAATCTCTTATTTAAAATGTTATATTTATTATTTATTTATTGATGTCATTTCTAATAAGTGATTTTATGTTGATAATTCTTAAGTGATGCTGACAACAGTTATTTATTTATGGATATGCATTTATAAGGTACTTTTTATTATCTAATTTTGTTTTACTCAACATACACATAAAATATATATTTAAAAACAGACTATAATCTGAATGTTGACCACACATATATTTGTATGAAATCTTATTGTAGTAGTAGTAGAACTTATTGTAGTAGTAGTAGAACATAAAAATCACTGTGTATAATGCACACATATTTTAGATGATTAATCTCTTTCTATGATGTTTTACTACATTTAATAATCAAACGATATATTGCTATAGGTAACATATAATGTATAAACAATACACATTTTCATGATGTGTATATAGTAGCAATATTTCTATGTTAAACCTTGATGCTTCATAAATATTTCCTAATCTTACTATTCTAATGAAATATATATTTATTAACAACAATGGATTATATTTCACATATCACATTATTATGTTATCTAGCGTTACATTATGTGAAGATGTAAATTACATAGAACAAACACGCTTGCTATTTAACAATATGCTAATTTTTTCAAAATAGAAATACAATTGTTATTGACATGCAATGGTGTCAATTCCGTAATTTAATTGGATCACGTTGTTTCACGATATCGGATGCACCATGTTGCGTAAAACATAACATGCAAAGGTGTCAATTCCGTAATTTGATTGGATCACGTTGTTCTGTGATATCGGATGCGCCATGTTGTGTACAACGTCACATGCAAAGGTGTAAATTCCGTTATTTGATTGGATCATGTTGTTCACCGATATTGTATACGCCATGCTGCCGAATGAGAACACAAGATTAAAACTATGATTTTCTGAGTTTATAGATTGTATCAATCTTTTACATTGTTGAAACATAGATGATAAAAGATCTAAAATATTTCGACTGATTGCTGTCTCATGGAAGAAACAAATGAAGTCAATGTGTTGTTGACCCTGAATATATTTTTAGGCAAATTATAATCCATGAATGTTCTGCCTTGTTTAATATGTTTGTCAACAATATTTTCTCATTAACAAATAATTTATGTGTTGGGTTTTATTGTATACATTGTAACTTCCAAAACATGCGCATTTGTATTAGAAGTAATTTTTCAATATGCATTCACCTATATCATATGTTATATAAAGGATATTTTAATTGTGTAACAAATAATAAATCATATATACTTTTTAGAGATATGTCCTAATATTTATTATTTCTTTAAATGTTCAATATTGTGTCAACATTGTTGTTATCAAAATAATATAGCATTGTGAGCATGAAATTCAAATGTAACTCTTAAAGGGACATGAAACCCTAAATGTATCTTTCATTAGTTATGTAAAACATACAATTTTAAACAACTTTCCAATTTACTTCTATTATCAAATTTGCTTCATTCTCTTGGTATAATGTATTGAAGGAGCATCAATACACTTCTGGGGCGCAATCCGATATACGGCGTAGTTTGCGGCGCAAGCGAGGGAACCCGCGTCGCCCGCAGTTTCACCTCGCAACTCAAGCTATCCAATATACGGCGCCGTCAGATGCTAACGTGCCGTAAGTCTGATAAACCAGCGATGTCCAGAAATCTGCGTAAGTACAAATTTCTGGCGTCGCCAGTGACTTGCGCCTCGTTAGAAACTGCCGGCGCCTACAAAACCTGACTAAAGTATGAAATCACCCGCACTGTCTAACACGCCTCCTAAACATAGCCCGACACGTCTAACCCTCTATCCGCTATACCCCCTCACTATCCTAACAATAAAAAAAGTTATTAACCCCTAAACCGCCGCTCCCGTACGCCGCCGCCAAATAATAAAGTTATTAACCTATAAAAAAAAAACGCTCCCGGACCCCACCGCCAGCTATATTAAATATATAACCCCCTAAAGTGAGCCCCTAACACCGCCGTCATCTACCTTACCTACCCCCTAAAGTAAGCCCCTACCCCGCCGCCATCTACCTTACCTACCCCCTAAAGTGAGCCCCTACCCCGCCGCCATCTATTTTAAAATGATTAACCCCTAATTTAATCCCCCTACCCCGCCGCCATCTATATTAAATTATTTAACCCCTAAACTACTAAACTATCCCTACCACTAAACCTAAGTCTAACCTCACAAATAGCCCTGAAAAGGGCTTTTTGCGTGGCATTACCCCAAAGTAAACTGCTCTTTTGCCAGCCCTTAAAAGGGCTTTTGGCGGGGCTTTGTCGCAAAGTAATCAGCTCTTTTGCCTACAATCTAAATCCCCCTACACCGCTGCCACCTATAATAAATGTATTAACCCCTAATCTAATCCCCCTACACCGCCGCCAGCTATATTAACTATATTAACCCTAATTATATTAGGGTTAATATAGTTAATATAATTATTATATTATATATATTAACTATATTAACCCTAATTATATTAGGGTTAATATAGTTACTATCGTTATTATATTATATATATATTAAGTATAATAACCCTATCTAACTCTAACATCCCTAACTAAGCTCTTATTAAAATAAATCTAATATTAATATTATTAATGAAAATATTCCTAGTTAATATAGTTATTACATTATATATATTAACTATATTAACCCTAATTATATTAGGGTTAATATAGTTAATATAGTTACTATAGTATTTATATTAACTATATTAACTCTATCTAACCCTAACACCCCTAACTAAATTCTTATTAAATAAATCTAATTCATATTATAAATTCATATTATAAACTAAAATATTCCTATTTAAATCTAAATACTTACCTATAAAATAAACCCTAAGATAGCTACAATGTAATTAATAATTACATTGTAGCTATTTTAGGGTTTATATTTATTTTACAGGTAACTTGGTATTTATTTTAACTAGGTACAATAGCTAGTAAATAGTTAATAACTATTTAATAGCTACCTAGTTAAAATAATTACCAATTTACCTGTAAAATAAATCCTAACCTAAGTTACAAATACACCTACACTATCAATAAATTAAATAAACTACAAATATCTAAACTAAAATACAATTAAATACACTAAACTAAATTACAAAAACCCCCACTAAATTACAAAAAAAAAAAAAAAAAATTACAAGATTTTTAAGCTAATTACACCTATTCTAAGCCCCCTAATAAAATAATAAACCCCCAAAATAAAAAATACCCTACCCTATTCTAAATTAAACAAGTTCAAAGCTCTTTTACCTTACCAGCCCTTAAAAGGGCCTTTTGCGGGGCATGCCCCAAAGAAAACTGCTCTTTGCCTGAAAAAAAAACACAATACCACCCCCCAACATTACAACCCACCACCCACATACCCCTAATCTAACCCAAACACCTCTTAAATAAACCTAACACTACCCCCCTGAAGATCTCCCTACCTTGTCTTCACCACGCTGGGCCGAACTCCTCATCCGATCTGGGCGATGTCTTTATCCAAGCGGCAAAGAAGAATTCTTCATCCCGGCGATGTCTTTATCCAAGCGGCAAAGAAGAAGTCTTCATCCCGGCGATGTCTTTATCCAAGCGGCAGCAAAGTCTTCTTCCATCCGGCAGCATCTTCCATCAAGCGGCATCTTCAATCTTCTTTCTTCGCTCCTCCGACGCGGAGCATCCATCCCGGCCGACGACTGAACGACGAATGAGGTACCTTTAAATGACGTCATCCAAGATGGCGTCCGTCGAATTCCGATTGGCTGATAGGATTCTATCAGCCAATCGGAATTAAGGTAGAAAAATCTGATTGGCTGATTGAATCAGCCAATCAGATTCAAGTTCAATCCGATTGGCTGAACCCGGCGTGGTGAAGACAAGGTAGGGAGATCTTCAGGGGGGTAGTGTTAGGTTTATTTAAGGGGGGTTTCGGTTAGATTAGGGCTATGTGGGTGGTGGGTTGTAATGTTGGGGGGTGGTATTGTGTTTTTTTTTTTCAGGCAAAAGAGCAGTTTTCTTTGGGGCATGAGGTAAAAGAGCTTTGAACTTGTTTAATTTAGAATAGGGTAGTTTAGATATTTGTAGTTTATTTAATTTATTGATAGTGTAGGTGTATTTGTAACTTAGGTTAGGATTTATTTTACAGGTAATTGGGTAATTATTTTAACTAGGTAGCTATTAAATAGTTAATAACTATTTAATAGCTATTATACCTAGTTAAAATAATTAACAATTTACCTGTAAAATAAATATAAACCCTAACATAGCTACAATGTAATTATTAATTATATTATAGCTATCTTAGGGTTTATTTTATAGGTAAGTATTTAGATTTAAATAGGAATATTTTAGTTTATAATATGAATTAGATTTATTTAATAAGAATTTAGTTAGGGGTGTTAGGGTTAGATAGAGTTAATATAGTTAATATAAATACTATAGTAACTATATTAACTATATTAACCCTAATATAATTAGGGTTAATATAGTTAATATATATAATGTAATAACTATATTAACTATAATATACTTAGGGTTAATATAGATAATATAGCTGGCGGCAGGGTAGGTAGATTAAATTAGGGGTTAATAATTTTAATATAGATGGCATCGGTGTAATGGGCTTACATTAGGGGTTAATACTATTAATATAGGTGGCGGCGGTGTAGGGAGGGCAGGTTATAGGGCAAAAGAGCTGTTTACTTTGGGGCAAAGCCCCGCAAAAGGCCCTTTTAAGGGCTGGTAATAGAGCTTATTACTTTAGGGATATTAGATTAGGGGTTAATAATATTAATATAGCTGGTGGCGGTATAGGGGGATTAGATTAGGGGTTAATAATTTTTATATAGGTGGCGGCGGTGTAAGGGGTCAGATTAGGGAATTAGATAAGGTAGATGGCGGCGGTGTAAGGGGTTCACATTAGGGGATAGATAAGGTAGATGGCTGCGGTTTTAGGGGTTCACATTAGGGTATAGATCAGTTAGATGGTGGCGGTTTTAGGGGCTCACAGTAGGGGGTTAGTTTATGTAGATGGCGGCGTGGT
Source organism: Bombina bombina (assembly GCF_027579735.1). Lineage (NCBI taxonomy): Eukaryota > Metazoa > Chordata > Amphibia > Anura > Bombinatoridae > Bombina > Bombina bombina. Next base: position 945,740,296 of record NC_069502.1, on the reverse strand, counting down.
CCGGGAGCGGCGGTTTAGGGGTTAATAACTTTATTAGGGATTGCGGCGGGGGATCGCGGTTGACAGGTAGATAGACATTGCGCATGTGTTAGGTGTTAGGTTTTATTTAGCAGGTAGTTTAGGGAGTTACGGGGCTCCAATAGTCAGCGTAAGGCTTCTTACGGCTGCTTTTTGTGGCGAGGTGACAATGGAGTAAGATTTCTCCATTTTCGCCACGTAAGTCCTTACGCTGTATATTGGATACCAAACTGCGCTGGTTTGGTATACCTGTCTATGGCCCAAAAAACTATGGGCGACGCCAGAAATATACGCGCGTAACTTCTAAGTTACGCCGTATATAGGATACCAAACCAGCGCAATGAGACTAGGCAAGATGAGACTAGGCAAGGGATGTACTTATTGAGACGATTTGCTAGAATTTTTGCTAAAATTTTGATGTCCGTATTCAGCAAGGATATGGGCCTGAAATTCGCTGGGGAAGTGGGGGGCTTACCAGGTTTGGGTATAAGTGAGATATGTGCCTCGAGCATAGTACCAGATAATGTGGGCTCTGTTATCAAGCTGTTGAATAATTGAAGCATCATCGGGTTTAGTGTTTTACTGTAGAATGTATAGTATTTTAAAGAGTAGCCATCAGGACCTGGGCATTTCCCACTGGGGAAGTCTTTAAGGGCTTTAGAAAGCTCTAGTGTGGTGATGGGTTCGTTTAGACTGGTCTTTTGCTCGGGGTCTAGTTGCGGTAGTTCTAGGTCTTTTAAGTATTGGTCTATGAGCTGGATTTTAGCGTCTGTTGTGATTGTGTTTTCCCCAGGGTTAGGCTTATATGAGATATTATATAATGCTTTGTAATATGCGTGGAAAGAATTTGCAATCTGCTTGCTATTTTTCAGTGTAGTGCCATCAGGGTTTTGGATACTGTAAATATATGTTTTGAGCTGTTTTCTACGGGTCGCTCTAGCTAACAGTTTCCCCGGTTTATTGCCCCCCTCATAATACTGTTGTTTTATCGCTAAGGATTTATGCTGGAAGGACTCTCGTAAGTGGGCCTGTAGTTCCCTCCTAGCATCTTCTAGTTTATTTTTGGACTCCATGTCCCTCGGGGTATTTTTGTGCGCCGCTTCGAGATGTGTTACCAAGTTCAATAATTGGGTATATTTTAATCTGTGCTGTCTATTAAGGCGGGCTCTGTGCTTAAGGAATTCACCCCGTATGACACACTTATGGGACTCCCAAAAGTTAGTTATTGAGGTCTGCGAGGGGTCGTTATGTCGTAGAAAGTCATTGAGGGATTTTTGGATTTCAGAGCTTATTGAAGGGTTATCTAGTAATGTATCGTCAAGTCTCCATATATATGTCGTGGGAGGAAGATCGGGCCACTGAACCTCACATGTGACAGGGGCATGGTCCGACCAAGTAATCGGGCCTATGGAGCAAGATGTTATCATGTCAAGTCCGATGGAGTCTGTAAAAAAATAATCTATTCTAGAGTATTTGTTATGTGGAGGGGAGTAGTAAGTGTAGTCCCTAGATGATGGATGAAGTGACCTCCAAATATCATGTAGTGCAAGACTTGAGATTGAGTGTTTGACTGATTTGAGAAGTTTAGAAGGGGTAATGTCTGATCCATTGGATGTGTCTAACGACGCCTCCATGGAAATATTAAAATCACCCGAAAGGAACACTGGTCCCTTCGCGAAGTCCAGAGTCTCGCAATCTTGTGCATGAATAAATGCTGTTCTGTGTTCGGACTGTAGAGAGTAAGAAGGGTGATCGGATGTTCATATAGTGTTCCCTTTATCAGCAGGTATCTACCCTCTGTGTCCTTTTCTACATGTGTAATTTTTAATGGGACTGAATGGTGTATCAGTATCCCTACTCCCCCCCTTTTGGTGAGGCCAGACGCGAACAGGGCTGTGGGATATTGGGCGTTGAACCATTTTGGCTCCCTGCCCCTGCGGAAATGCGTCTCCTAGAAAAAGAGTATATGGCTATGTAAGTTCTTTAGGGCTCTAAAAGCAATAGACCGCTTACCAGGATTATTCAAACCTTTGGCATTAATAGTGGTTAGTGTAAGGCCGTGTGATCCAAACTTACTATGTTGATGATTCATTTTGAGAAAAAAAAAAAAAAAAAAAAGAAGGAAAGTTTTAGGAGGGGTGGAAGTGGGGAAAGTAGGAGTTATAGAACTGAGGTGGAAATCAGATGAAATAGGTGTCTTATAAATAGCAAACAATGCACGGAAGGTCCGTAAATGATTGATTACAATGATTCAGTAACCTTCTAAATAGTAAGTAACAAACAAAGAAAATTGGGGTTGTAACCCCCAGGCAAATACAACAATTAAGATATATAATAACTCTTGGTGGCAGATTTGCCACAATTTCAAGAGCTGTCATGTAGTAGGCACAGAACAGTAGGGCTTGGGTGGAGGAGGATGGGGTGGAGGAAAGTGAAGAAATTCACATGGGGGAGAGGGTGGATGGTAGGGGTGTGAAGTAGTAGGTGCCCGTGAACCAGTTTTAAACATCAAAATCCTAACATTAAACATACTAACACAGTGGTATTGTAAATAATCATGGAGGTAACAGTAGGGGTACCAGTGCTAGAGGGGACATTTCAAGTGATCAACATATATTCTTTAGCTGCTAAGAATCAGTATTTTATTGATCTAAATAACAATGTGTCAACTGGTTGAGTGACAACTTGGACAATCTGGTAAGGCAAGTGTACTAATAAGTTACCAGTCAGTGAACTTTTGGCAGAGGTAAAGCAGTGTATGGGTGAATATAAGTAAGGTACAATGGGCAATCTTAAACCAGCTTTAGACATCTAGTTTTAAACATTGTGCTTCTAAACATTATGACATTCCAATTTATCAGGAGGGTGGCGTTGAGTGCGCCAATGCTGAGAGAGACCTACCTATAGGGCCTCAGATATTGTTTAAATATTAAAGTAGTTAATTAAGCTAGATAACATTATACTAGCAGGTTAAATAACAGGTTGATTAATCAGGCAGGGCGAGATAGTTAAAAATTACCAGCCAGTTAACTATTATTAACAGTTATGTCCCATCACTGACATGCAGTTATTGTAGTACTAACAATTAGGAAGAGATATAGCAATGTAAACATGAATGCAATAAGGAGCTTACCTATTTTCCAGGAACCACCCCCCAAACAGTTAAACTCAGCAGTTAGCTTGACTAAACAATATTCTTACTACAGGTTTCGTAACTTTTTAATTAGACTAGTAGGGAGGGCAAACTAGAAACCATCTCAGAACAAGTGTTAATACAGAATCTCATAGGTCAGGGGTCTCGGCTGGAAGTCCCCGGGGTTTCGTCTTGGGTATGCTGCAAGTTATCCAAAGCAAGGCAGTCGTAGAAAGATTGGACGTCTTCTCCCGCTTTGTATATTGCTGTCTTATTTTTGTGTGTCGCCATTATGGAGACCGGGAAGCCCCAGCGATAAGGGATTTTGTGGGCCCTCAAATTGGCTGTTATGTGTCCCATTTCTCTCCTTTTCTGTAAGGTTGTTGGGGATAGGTCAGAGAAAATCTGGAGCTCCTCACCCGCATGTTGTACCAGGTGATTGGCACGGGCGTACCGTAGGATTTCCTCTTTATCTTTGTAATTAAGGAAACGGACAATGATGTCTCTGGGGGGCACCTTGGGGGGTGGTCTCGCCCGAAGCGCTCTATGAGCGCGTTCCAGCATTATCTCTGGAGAGGAGGGTGTGCCTTTTAGGGTGCGGAACAGGCTCTGCAAATATCCATCTATAGCAGGGGGATGCACAGACTCCGAAACCCCCCTGATTCGCAGGTTGTTCCTACGCCCGCGGTTGTCCAGATCCTCCACTCTGTCAGATAATTGCTGTATGACCTCTGCATGGCCCTTAATTTCAGTGTCCATAAGCTGAGTGGCAGCTAAGTTTGCTGCCTGCGTGGTTTCAACCTGTGTAACTCTGGTATCGAGGGTATTAATATCCATTTTAAGTTTGTGAAAGAGAGTGCGCATTTCTAATACAGCATTTTTAATATCCTCTTTTGAGGAAAGATGGCGCAGATCCTCTTTGGTGATATGCTGTGTCGTCTGCATCTCCATATTTTCTGGTGTTTCCCCTCTGCCGGGTACCCCTGTTTCCACTGTGTCAGACGGGGGTGTACTGATGAGATCTACTTGTTTCAAATATTTATTCAGGGTGCGCACAGGGGTATGAGTATTAACCTTGTTTTGCTTCTTACTGGGCATCCCTCAGATTGTTCCCTCTCAGTGAGTTTGAGCTTAGGGTAACTAGGTATACAGGCCCACTTCAGGCAGTTTTGGTAAAGAGGGCAGCAGAGTATAGAGAAAAAGGGACAGGATGGGCCAGATGCCCCAGTTAGTAAAGTTAACTGAAACCTTTTTTATTTTCCAATAAAAATAAGTAGAATGGGTATGAAGTCAGAGCCCTTTTGATGAGCAACTAAAAGAAGCTGCCTAGGTATAGTGCACCCCAGAAATTAGTAGTAAAATTCAACCCAGCACAAAAGTAATGATAAGGTGGTAGATTTGTAATGTGGGGATACTTTAATAGTATTGTGAGGGTGCCAACAGTGCTTTACAGAGTCAACTCCAACCTTTTATATCACTTGCAGACTATAATATATATTTATAATATATCCCATGTCTTTGGCCTTTATTTGCGCCCCCGTGGAGATAGATCTGGTGATGTCAGTTAATACTTCGAGGCCTGCTACTTTGTTAAGGCTCAGCCAGGCCTGAGTATATGCGGGCAGTGGTTGCGCGGTAAATCGCTATTCAACCTATCTGAGCCAGGTCTGAAACAGTAGAGCAGCTCCTCAAACAGCACGCAGGCTCCTCGGTCTCTAAATAGGGGTAAGACCTTCACTTATTCATTAGCCCCCTTAGCAATGTGGAAGAGCGTGTGTGCGGAGGGACTATTTTCTTACCGTGATTATTATGCGTCGCGGCTCCCGGCGGTCCGTTATTAGAAGGCCCAAGGGCAGCGATCCTTCACTCAGCAAGTTGGCTGGCAGGCAGTAAGTTACCAGGTGCTGATATCCCACACAGTACTTTGAGGTGAAGGGCTCCGTGCGTCAACAATTCCTCAATAGTCCCCGCGATGCTCAGGGGTAGCAAAAATCAGACGTGGCTATGACCTCTTCATCTATCTCCCTCAATATGCAAATATTTCAGATCTCAGGGGTTATCTTCGGTTGCTGACCACTTAGAGATATATTATCCTCCTAGATAGGTAATTTAAAAAAACATTCTGTGCCTTTTATTGTAGTAATTATGCCTGAGGGTTCATGAGCTCTCTATCTACACAGCCATCTCCCTGCGTGGCTTGGCTCCGCCCCCCGCGGGCGACGATTTTTATCGGATCAGGCCCCTGGTTTCTAAGTGAACACATGGGTGAGGCCATGACAATCGGTAAATATATATATATGCAGCCACCAATCAGCAGATAGAAGCTAGATTCTTTGCTGCTCCTGAGCTTTTCTAGATAACCCTTCAGCAAAGGATAACAAGATACTGAAGCATCAAAACAGTGATATGCCATCATATATAATTGTAATGGTCATTGGGTTGTATTAGGAGAACACGTTTGGACATCACAACACAAGATCAAATCAATCTAATCAACAAGGACAACATGTGATGATGTCTCAAAACACTTGTAAAACACTCTGCAAACAATCTGCCTCCATGGATCTGGTCCCATAGAGGCCTATTAAATACAGAGTGTGCTTCCACAAGTATAAGAAGAAAACATCATCACATAATTATCCTTTACATATTAACTTTTAATTAAAACAATGATATATAAACATAATTACTTCTTCCTCATTCCCTTCTTCCCACGACAGTGAGGCTCTGGAGTGGTCAAATGCCTCCTCAGACGTGTCCTCATTGGAGATGTTTGTGGAAGAGGGGGAGGAGGAGAATTGTGAGTGATTGGGGCTGACCAGGCAGAGTAGGAGATGAAGAGGCACCAGAGATAATGGTCCAGGAGCTGACGGTCCAGGCTCTTGTGGTCTTCCCATTTCTGGATGTGGTCTGATTGCCACCTCCCGGAGGACCTGAAATATGTTATTTAGAACATTTACAATATTTATTTGTCCTTCTATCAGGGTGTTCACTGCGTTGGTCATAAACTTTGTGTGTGTCTGTTGTGCCCTCCGGGAGTCCTGCATTTTCTGTAGGAAGACCCTCATCAGCTCCACCTCTGACATTGTGGGGGGTGGGGGTGTTCTCATTAGAGGGAGCTGCTGCAGGGGTATCCTCCTGTTTTCTCCAAGGGTGCATATCACCTTCTGCACCACTCTCATGCCTGGGTGAAGGAAGAGCATGTTTCTGCTGTGTTTCCTCCTCACCGGCCTCAGACTCTGTATATTTTAAAATTAAAGAAATAAGAGAGATTAGCACATTTCCAAATAAAATGTAAATGTAATATTTTAAAGTGTATTAATGAGCCTGCCTTAGTAATTCAATTTTATCCAAAAGAAATCGATACAATTTACGTATTTAAAACCCGTCACTGCGGGTTTTAAATACGTAAATCCGACACTGCGGATCAGGTCCGCAAGACCTCGCTGAATGTGGAGAGCAATACGCTCTCCGTATTCAGCATTGCACCAGCAGCTCAGAAGAGCTGCTGGTGCAACGCCGCCCCCTGCAGACTCGTGGCCAATGGGTCGCCAGCAGGGGGTGTCAATCAATCCGATCGTACTCGATCAGGTTGAATTGCGGCGATGTCTGTCCGCCTGCTCAGAGCAGGCGGACAGGGTTATGGAGCAGCGGTCTTTGTGACCGCTGCCTCATAACTGCTGTTTCTGGTGAGTCTTCAGACACGGGCCCTCAAGCTCCATCCGGAGCTTGCCTCTGTAAGTGAAAGTTCCTTTTGCTAAAGTGCTTCATTCATTTGGGGTTTCATTTACAAAAGTGCTTAATTTATTTGGGGTTTCATTTACAAAAGTGCTTCATTTATTTGGGGTGCCCTGTGTGCTACACAGGTGCAATCTCTATGCATAACCCCCCCTCCCCATACTATGCCATCTCTAAGGAATAGAGGGAAAGGAAGTGAACCACTAACAGTTTATCAGGATGTCAGGAAATAGTAAAAAAAAATAAAAAAGTGAACAAGGTCATTCCGCTAGCAAGAACTTTGCTTACTGAAAACTTTACAAAGCAAGGATACATGTATAGTTTGGTCTATGGGGTCAATTTATAAAGACCGCTGTCCGCCTGCAAAAACTATGCTCTAAAATTATTTTTATTTTTCTCCAGAATATCTATTTTGAACTGTAAATTAAATATATGGGGCCCGATCCGATATGCAGCGTCGCCCGCAAAAGTCGTCGACGCCGAAATTTGCGCTGGTTTGGTATCCTATATATGGCGTAACCTAGAAGTTACACCCGTATATTTCTGCCTTCGCCCGTAGTTTTTTGGGCCATAGGCAGGTATACCAAACCAGCGCAGTTTGGTGTCCAATATACAGCGTAAGGACTTAGATGGCGAAAATGGAGAAATCTTACTCCATTTTCACCTCGCCACAAAATGCAGCCGTAGTAAGACTTACGCTGTCTATTGGAGCCCCGTAACTCCCTAAACCAGCTGCTAAATAAAACCTAACACCTAACGCATGCGCAATGTCTATCTAGCTGTCAACCGCGATCTGCTAAATAAAACCTAACACCTAACGCATGCGCAATGTCTATCTACCTGTCAACCGTGATCCCCGTCCGCAATCCCTAATAAAGTATTTAACCCCTAAACCGCCGCTATCCCGGACCCCGCCGCCACCATATAAAGTTATTAACCCCTAAACCGCCGCTCCCGGACCCAGCCGCTAGCTATATTAAATCTATAACCCCCTAATGTGAGCCCCTACCCCGCCGCCATCTACCTTACCTACCCCCTAAAGTGAGCCCCTACCCCGCTGCCAACTACCTTACCTACCCCCTAAAGTGAGCCCCTTACACTGCCGCCATCTACCTTACCTACCCCCTAATGTGAGCCCCTACCCCGCCGCCATCTACCTTACCTACCCCCTAAAGTGAGCCCCTTACACCGCCGCCATCTACCTTACCTACCCCCTAAAGTGAGCCCCTACCCCGCCGCCATCTATTTTAAAAATATTAACCCCTAATTTAATCCCCCTACACCGCCGCCAGCTATATTAACTATATTAACCCTAATTATATTAGGGTTAATATAGTTATTATATTATATATATTAACTATATTAACCCCGCCACCATCTATTTTAAAAATATTAACCCCTAATTTAATCCCCCTACACCGCCGCCAGCTATATTAACTATATTAACCCTAATTATATTAGGGTTAATATAGTTATTATATTATATATATTAACTATATTAACCCTAATTATATTAGGGTTAATATAGTTAATATCGTTGTGCTGCCTCAATGAGGCATAGAATATTACATAGCCTCTGTTATGTTCATGTTGTTATAGTTAAGAAATCATATATTTTTATGCCATTGTTTTCTAGGCTTCCCTGTGTTTGTTCTGTACTGCCATCTAGCGATCCTTTTTGGTAATGCTCCTGTTTTCTAGAATGTCTTACCTCTGACCTTATTATGCATTTCCTTTTTGTGTATTACTCCGCCCTTGTAGTTTTATGTTGTTTTCCTGTGTCATGGCTGCAGCTAACAGCCTCATGTAACAAGCACTCATGTTAATACATTGCAAGCTACGATCAGTATCATCTTTTGACCACAAAATACTTTAACCATTCATTCATCTGCTGTATTCATTATCTGCTGTAACCTGATATTCAGAATAAAGTAACTTTGTGGATGAACAAGGTATTGGTGAGTTCAGCTATCTGACAAGGATTGTCTGCAGTGATTGTATCTTCTTATACAGGCCAGGCATAGAAGTCTCAGCAAGGGATAGATCATTATTACAACTATCTGAGTCAGAATAGTCAAAAGATGTATAGAATTCCTACAGCCTGCTATGTATATGTGTGTGTTTAATCTGCAATCAAGCTCAGGGTCATCCGCCATCTTGTGAAAGCACATGTCACACAAGTTTACTGCACTTCATCTGAATGTTAAAAACTGTTTCTCTGTATTGAACTGTTACCCCACCTGTCTAAGCTGCTGTTTGTCTTCTTAAAGAGACAGTACTTGAAAAAATGTCTAGACAAGGCTCTGAGCACTCTTTTATAGCCGAACTTACGCAGATACATCATGCCTCTGAACCTACAGACATACAGTGAGCAGATCCTGCAGATATTGCTGAACAGAGTGTAAGACCCAAACGTACAATAAAACCGACACATAAACTCAGAGAAAACTATGAATTCACTAGAGATGAGTTCTCCAGCAATCTGTCAGACCTATGGGACAGAATTTCACAATGCATGTCAGTTTTGACAGACTTTAATGATCAACCAGCCAAATTGAGAGACTCTATAGATCACCTATCTGCTGCGTATGAACGCTACCAGCGGCTGTCTGCAAAATACACAGCCTTCTTACAGGACTTTAATATAGAGGACTCTTCAGCAGAACTGACTAGGACTGATGCACTGGACCAACATAGAGATCTCTTAGTGCAAACGGCTAAAGAAAAGGCAGAGTTCCGCATTGCTCAACTGCAGGAGACCAGATCTCATAGATCCACATCAACTAAGCTCACTGCACGTTCTTCTAGATCCTCTCGCTCCAGAAGTTCAACATTAAGCGACAAGCTAATAGAGGCCCGTGCTGATGTGGAATCAAAAAAAGTGCAAAGCTCCTTTATCAGAAGGGAAGCAGAAATGGAAGCCCAAAGCAAAGCACAAAGGGCTGCCCAGGAAGCACAAATGGCTGCCCAGGAAGCACAAATGGCTGCCCAGCAAGCAGAAATGGAAGCCCAAAGCAAAGCACAAAGGGCTGCCCAGGAAGCACAAATGGCTGCCCAGCAAGCAGAGGTGGATCCCCAAATATAGGTTCTGCAAATGGAAAAGAAAGAAGCAGCAGCCCTAGCAAGGCTGAAAGTCCTTGAACAAGCAATGGGAAAAAGTACTAATTCAGATTGCCATATCCCAGCAGATCTGGAAGACCCAGTTGAACGCACTAGTAAATACGTGCTAAAGCATAATATTTGTAACGATACAGAGTCATCTCCTGTGCCTACTACTAACACCATCGTTCTCAATCTCAACACAGAGACCTCTCAGCACCAAATGCCTGAGCCTCTTCAAATCTACAACACAAGTGCATCTAAGCAGCAAACCACATCACCTCCTGCTGACAATAAGGTGACTTCCAGTGACAAGCCGCAGCTCAAGCCACAGCCAGCAGAAGCCTTAGAGACTACACCACAGTTGAATGCTCTTGCAACATCATTTTATCCTGGTAAACTTCACCCTTCTTCACCAAAGAACTTTCACACCCAAGGGGTTCCTCAAGTTACTTTGACACCAAAGAGTGAGAGATCAGACTTTACTGACTTTGCCAGATACATGATACGCCGTGAGCTCATTAACACAAGCCTCTCAAGGTTTGACGACTGTCCAGAGAGCTACAGGGCCTGGAAATCAACCTTCAAGGCTGCTACAGCTGATCTCGACCTTACAACCAAGGAGGAACTTGATTTGCTCATAAAGTGGCTGGGGCCGGAATCTGCAGATCGTGTTAAAAGACTGAGAACAGTACATGTTGACCACCCAGATGCAGGCCTTGTTGCTGCATGGGCAAGACTTGAGCAAGCCTATGGTAGCTCTGAAGCCATAGAAAGCGCTCTGTTCAAGAGACTGCAAAACTTCCCAAAAATAGGAAACAAAGACTATCGCAAGCTCCAAGAATTAAGTGACCTCCTCATGGAGCTAGAGTTGGCAAAGACAGACCCACATCTACCTGGACTAAGCTTTCTGGACACTGCTCATGGTGTCAATCCTGTGGTGTCTAAACTGCCGTATAACCTGCAAGAGAAATGGGCACAACAGGGCTCAAGATACAAAAGAGACTATAACGTATCCTTTCCTCCATTTTCATACTTTTGCAGGTACATCAGCGATCAAGCCTGGATGAGAAACGATCCCAGCTTCAGCTTCTGCGAACCCAACTTGCCTGCTTCATCATCCTTACCAACTTCATCAAGATATGATAACATGGCAGCTAAATGTAAAGACTTTAATAGAGCAATATCTGTTAAAAGGACAGACATCTCATCACCCGTATCCTCTCCTGCAAACCAGAGTGACTCGGGCGAGAGAGATAAAGACCCTAATCGTCAGTGCCCTATTCACAGGAAGCCTCAACCTCTTAAGAAATGTTGTGGGCTTAGGGCAAAGACTTTACAAGAGCGCAGGGAGATTCTCCAGAAACTTGGAGTATGCTATAGGTGTTGTGCTTCTTATGGTCACTTTGCTAAAGACTGTAAAGATGTTATAAAGTGCACAGAATGCAGTAGCGACAGACACGTTACAGCTATGCATCCTACTCCACTTCCAGACAACCCACAGCAGCTAACTGACTCCACCCCTGTCGCAATTCATGGCGGGGAGCAACAAAGTCGTGCTCCAGTCACAGCGAGTGTTTCCTTTGCATGCACAGAAGTCTGTGGAGAAGGCTTAGACTACAAATGCTGTGCCAAGGTATGTCTAGTCAAGATTTACCCACAGGATCAACCTGAGAAAGTTGCTAGGATGTATGCTATAATAGATGAACAGAGCAACAGATCCCTGGTTAAGCCTAAATTCTTTGAGATCTTCGGCATAGAGGGTCATGCAACACCGTATACTCTCAGAACCTGTTCTGGTCGTATAGAGGCCTTTGGCAGAAGGGCCAATGGATTCATGGTCTCTCATATCAAAGGAAATGAAGGCATGCCTCTACCAACATTAGTCGAGTGTGACCAGATACCAGGTGAAAGGGAAGAGATTCCTACTCCAGAAGCTGCCTATCACCATCCTCACTTAAGGCACCTTGTTGATGAGATTCCGGCAATGGACATGAATGCTGAAATCTTGGTCCTGCTAGGAAGAGACATTCTCAGAGTACATAAAGTACGCAAGCAGTGCAAATGACCTGACATGCCCTTTATGCACAAAAACATGATCTAGGCTGGGTGATAGTGGGCAATGTATACTTGAATAGTATGCGTACGTCATCTGAGATCTACTCCTTCAAAACTTACATATCAGAAAATGGACGTGCATCCCACTTCAAACAGTGCTCTCGCCATCATGAAGTAAGGGAGAAGCCTCCTGACATCATCCAAATACCTGATGTTACTCCTATCCTTTGTGATGACAATCCGGGTACCACAGTGTTTTGTACTATAAGTGATGACAACAAAATAGCCTTGTCAGTTGAAGACAGGAAATCATCTAAGCCCAAACAATGGCATTATGTTCCATCTGAAATTAATCCTGCAGATCATGCCACCAGGCCAGTGTCTGCAAGTGTCTTTGCAAATTCTTCTTGGTTAACAGGCCCTGAATTCCTGCTGGATCATTCAGAAGAAACCACAGCTGATGTCTTCAGTCTTCTAGAACCTGACAATGATCCAGAGATTCGTCCTGAAGTGAAAACCCTTGTCACCAGAACTGAACAAAGACTCGTCTTGGGCTGTCAACGCTTTGAACGTTTCTCCAAGTGGACAAGGCTTGTACGTACCATTGCAAGGTTAGTACACATTGCACACTGCTTTCACACAAACCCTACAGATGCTCACTTTCAAGATTGGCACGTGTGCCAAAGGTTTCTTTCTGCAAAGGATATTGCTGAAAGTGAACTGTTCATAATACGCAGTGTACAACAGGATGTCTTTGGCTCAGAAAGTAAATGTATCCGTGACAAGAGGGGCATTCCAAAAAGACAGATTACAGCTACACTGCATAGCTGTGTTCAGTGCCGTAAACTAAGAGGTAAACATCAGCAACAACAAATGTCAGATTTGCCAGCTGACAGGTTAAGTACTGACCCACCTTTCACTCATGTTGGTTTGGATGTCTTTGGACCATGGATGGTAACAGCCCGCAGAACTCGAGGTGGCCAAGCAAATAGCAAACGTTGGGCAGTGCTGTTCACTTGCATGAGTGTGCGTGCAGTACACATTGAAGTAATAGAATATATGGATGCCTCAAGTTTCATAAATCCTCTAAGGCAATTTCTTGCCATCAGAGGACCAGTCAAAACATTAAGATCTGACTGTGGAACTAATTTCGTTGGAGCCTGTCGAGAGCTACATCTCAACTCTAGGCCAATTCAAGACCTTTTAGCTGAAAGGGGCTGTACATGGATTTTCAATCCTCCTCATTCTTCCCATATGGGTGGCTCCTGGGAGAGAATGATAGGCATCACACGTAAAATACTGGACTCCATGCTTATGGACTTGAAATCCACAAGACTCACCCATGAGATTCTAACCACCTTCCTGGCAGAAGCATCTACCATAATCAATTCAAGACCACTTGTTCCAGTGTCTGTAGATCCAGAGGCCCCAACTCTCCTCACTCCAGCTACTCTCCTTACCCAGAAGTTTGGGTCTGTTCCTGTTCCCCCTGGAGACTTTAAAACAGGAAATCTGTGCTACAATCAGTGGAAGCGAGTACAACACCTTGCCAACTGCTTCTGGAATCGTTGGAAGATGGAGTATCTCTCTACTCTGCAAGGACGCAGGAAATGGCAACGTCTGAACCCTAACATCAAGGTTGGAGATCTTGTTCTCCTCAAGGACCAGCAAGCTGAAAGAATCGAATGGCCCATGGGACTGATTGTAAAGAGCATTCCTAGTGATGATGGAAAGGTGCGTAAGGTGGAGGTGAAAGTTGCAAGACAAGGGACTATAAAAACTTTCATCAGACCGATCACGGAACTTATCTTGCTCTTGCCCCTTGGAGACTGAACTTACTTATGTATGCTGTTGGATTCTTCCTGTGACTTTAAGAAGGAAGTATCTTGAACTTTAATTGACACAACTTGAAGTTTATATTATAGTAGTTGCATTATATGTATGTTCTCCTTATATCTTTCAGGTCTTCAAGACATCTCTGCAAATTACACTGTTATGCATAACTTCCGTTATGATTTAAATAGTGACATTTATTATGCCAGACGGGGAGTGTGCTGCCTCAATGAGGCATAGAATATTACATAGCCTCATAGAATATTACATAGCCTCTGTTATGTTCATGTTGTTATAGTTAAGAAATCATATATTTTTATGCCATTGTTTTCTAGGCTTCCCTGTGTTTGTTCTGTACTGCCATCTAGCGATCCTTTTTGGTAATGCTCCTGTTTTCTAGAATGTCTTACCTCTGACCTTATTATGCATTTCCTTTTTGTGTATTACTCCGCCCTTGTAGTTTTATGATGTTTTCCTGTGTCATGGCTGCAGCTAACAGCCTCATGTAACAAGCACTCATGTTAATACATTGCAAGCTACGATCAGTATCATCTTTTGACCACAAAATACTTTAACCATTCATTCATCTGCTGTATTCATTATCTGCTGTAACCTGATATTCAGAATAAAGCAACTTTGTGGATGAACAAGGTATTGGTGAGTTCAGCTATCTGACAAGGATTGTCTGCAGTGATTGTATCTTCTTATACAGGCCAGGCATAGAGGTCTCAGCAAGGGATAGATCATTATTACAACTATCTGAGTCAGAATAATCGTTATTATATTATATATATATTAAGTATAATAACCCTATCTAACTCTAACATCCCTAACTAAATTCTTATTAAAATAAATCTAATTAAGGGGGGCGGAGTTTCGCCGTGCTGGGACATGGCAGCAGAGTGAGAGAGCTCCGTTGCTGTCAGCCCTTCAGAGCCCACTATCAGGCTGAATTGGGGAATAATTTGCCACCTAATTGAAAGCTGTGGAGCCGCTGAGCAGAACTGTCTACTTTTCATTCCCCCCGACATTAATTGAGCGGGGTCCCAAAGAGTAATTTGAGGAGAAGCAGACGCCGCAGGCGCCATCTTGACTCACTGCATCGCATTATAACTGAGCCAGAGGGGCGATCATAAATAACAACACCCAGCCTACTGGAGTCACGGAACAACGGATACTACCCGACTGGTGAGTGATGTGCACGGGGACAGCTGAGAGGCCGACTGTCAACGGCCCGGAACCCTAACCTGTCAATCATAAGTAAATACCGACACGGGCTAAGGCAACATAAATTGAGCCCTGTTGATTAGATGTACACCGGTTTGACCTGGGAAACTTTGTTTATCGATTTTAATTGATGTAAAAGTCAGTGATTACACGGTCACTTTATTATAACGGCAAAACCTAAAGCCACGTGGGGGCCGTTCCACTTTCACTTTAATCCTACGCAACGGCACATGCAGGTGGGGAAACAACACATAATCAGAATCAACCGGCTGTGGGACTTGATTTGGCTATAAATATATGTCATAACTCCTCCAAACTGCTATTAATCCTTTAACGAACTAACAAAGACCTGCAGAACTAATGCAAACAGAAAAGTTTTAAATGTTCAGATGCAGCAAAGATAAAAAGCGGTATATCCCTGCAACTAACCACTCAGATATAAACAAAGGGCAAATATACAGAGATTGACTCTCACTGAATATCACACATATTGATCTTGACCTGAACAAACGTGCTATCCCCAAAATAGAGGTATTTTTCCCTTAAAGAGACAGTCGCACAGTGCATCCAGACCACAGATCCTTTTAATATGACTTCCAAAAAGGGAAACAAACCAGAAAAACAGAATAAAAATCTGTCCCTGACCCCATCAGTCACCACCTTTTTTCATGCACCAGAGGGCCCCTCACAAGATACAACACAAGAGGCTAACTGTTCTGAAACACCCCCAGATATGGCCACTCTCCAAAAGGACCCTTTACGTTCTATACAATCTCAGATCGCAGATTTGCCTTCTAAAGTAGATATTGAGGCGCTTAAGTCCTTCATTAAAGAGGAAATTAGAGATTTAAAAAGGGACTTGAACGAAATGGGGTCTAGAATAGAGTGCCTGGAAGATGGCCAAGATCACTTGAACAACCTAGTCAGCACCAATATCCAACAACTGTCTATTCAAGATTCTATTATCCAGGCGATGCAAGATAAGTTGGAAGATTTGGATAATAGAGGACGAAGGAACAACTTAAGAATTAGAGGCATCCCAGAGGAAGTTCCACAAGAAAATTTGAAATCTTATGTAAAAGACCTTTTCCACCACCTACTGCCAAGGGCGACGATGATTACAAATGACGACATTGAAAGAATCCACAGAGCATTGAGGCCCCCTTCTAAACCGCCGCCCCCCCCCCCAGAGATGTCATCCTGAAACTGCTGAAATTTACAACAAGAGAGGAGATATGGCAGGCGGCCAGATCCAGGCAAACTATCTCCTTTCACAACCACTCTCTGCAGATCTTTCAAGATTTATGCCCTCAGACGATCCAAAGAAGACGTGAGGTGAGATTTATAACCAAAAAGCTACAAGAACAAAACATTAGATACCGTTGGGGTTTCCCATTCAGCCTCATGATTAATCATAATGGTTCCCAAATAATATACAAAAGCTACAATGATCTGGACTCCCTATCCAAAAAACTAAATATTGTTTTTGAAATGCCACCAGAAAAGGTGCTGGATTTTCCAACAGCACAAGAGGAAAGAGGCAAAGACAGACCTAGAGAACAACGTCCCAACTGGACCAGAGTGCCTTCAAAAAGGTTTAAGACAGGTCCAGCATCACAGTCATCGGACTCTTAACTCACTATGACCTGCGGTTCCTATTGGACTGTAGGCAAACTGAGGACATTGGGTATGGCAGACTAATATTCTAATTTGCATAAGGTTATTAATGATATGTTTGTATCTTAATGGATTTGTTTAGCATATACCCGATACTTAGCAAAGATTTTCTTAAGAGAGGGGAAAATTTTATAAGTTATTGGCCCCGCAGGGCAATTTAATTATTCAATTACAGTTTTATATATGTTCTCTTCTCTTACTCACATAGCCACTCCCCTAACTTTAAATCCCCCCAGTTCAGCATTTAATACATTAAAAATCATATAGCTAAACTCTGAAGGTTAACTGACACCACTCGACCCCCTAGTTCAGTGTTTTTCAACCAGTGTGCCGTGGCACACTAGTGGGCCGTGAGAGATCCTCAGGTGTGCCGCGGCAGACTGACAACAGTGAGGGGGTGTCCCTCTTTCAAATTTTGAAATATTATGAATGAATGTCAATATGTCATGTATAGTTTGTAGGAGGCATGGCATGACAGCACAGCACAGTGTGTGTGTGTATATATATATATATATATATATATATATCTCCTGTATTAGGCTACAATGTGTGATTTTCTAAAATTTTGGGATGGTGGTGTGCCGCAGGATTTTTTAATGTAAAAAAGTGTGCCACGGCAAAAAAAGGTTGCAAATCACTGCCCTAGTTTATGGTGTATCTAAAGTTTATTGTATACACCGCACACTTATGTATTTTTGTATATCTGGTTAATATGTTTTACACTGTTTTGGTTTTAGATTCTACAACTACAACTACTGTCGCTCCATGTAATGAATACATACTTGCAAACTGCAAAGTTTCTCTCCTTACAGGTCTTAATTCATGTAAATGTTGCCTCTTTGATTGCTATCTGTTTAACAATTATATTTTACAGGTCAGATGTCATAATACTACATTGTGGCTCACACACCGGTTTTTGGGATTTCAATGTTGTGCTTTGTTCTTTTTAAAATATAAATAATGTTATCAGACACACTACACATAAAAATAGTCTCTCACAATGTCAAGGGATTAAATACCCCTCAAAAAAGGTCCTTAGCTGTCCGAGAATATAGACGACTCAAATATGATATAGTTTTACTACAGGAGACCCATTTCAAATGGGGAAGGGAACCTAAGATGTCCTTTAATAAATTCGGTCAGGTTTTCCTAGCATCTAATAATACCAAACGTAACGGGGTGGCCATCCTGGTTAAGAGAAATATCCCTTTTCACCCAACCCACATACACAAAGATAAGGAGGGGAGATATATTATAGTCGTAGGGTCACTCTACAATAAGGTAATAACGTTGGCCAACATATACGCCCCCAACACCCCGACACCCCAATTTTTTCTTACTATAAGGAATGCTATATTAGATTGCCAAAAGGGGGGTTTGGTGGTTGGGGGGGATTTTAATTTAGCATTGGAACCCGACATTGACTGCTCCAGAGGCGTTTCCTCTGTCCCCCAGAAATCACTACTGTTGGCTAAGGCATATTTAACAGACCTAACACTACACAACGCTTGGAGACTAACACACCTTTTATTCTCACCCCCACAAAGTCTACTCGAGGATCGATTATTTGCTTATAGATGTCACTAGTCTAGACCTAGTTCAACATACAGATATTTCCCCCATAACATGGTCAGACCACACTATAATTAGCTGCACCCTCAGATGGCCCACTTCACAGAGACCTGATAAGACCTGGAGATTAGATGAAACACTTCTGAAAGATCCACTCATTTGCACACAGTTAATAACCTCCCTGAGCGAGTATTTTGACCGTAATTGCACGACAGATGTGACACCACACTCAGTATGGGAGGCACACAAGTGTACGATTAGGGGGGAACTTATAGCCCTGAAAGCGGCAAGAAATAAACAGAGAACCCAATTTTTATCTACATTACTAGAAGACCTAAAAAAAACACAAGATATACATAAAAGATTTCCGGGAAATCAGTCCCTTCTAGAAAGCTTACAACATAAGAGAGATCAACTTAACTTGCTCTTGGGTACTGAAACCAAGCGGGCAGCTCTGTTTCTTAGGAAGACATTCTATGAGGGACATAATAAACAGGGAAAACTTCTAGCTAGACACCTCAAACAAAGATCCAATAGACGGTACATTATGACAATAAAAGATAGAGACGGGAAGACATGGACATCATCCAGAGACATAGTAGATAAATTTAGAACTTACTATGACAGCCTTTACAACCTGGAGAGGGATCATCCCCCCCCTCCTGAACAAGATATCTCCACCTATCTTGCGCAACTACACCTCCCCTCTCTCACTGAAGAACAACAGGCCAAACTAGACTCCCCATTATCTCTCAAAGAGGTAAAGGAAGCTATATCCGCCTTCCCAATGGGAAAAGCTCCAGGACCTGACGGTTTTGGAAACGCCTATTACTCCAAATTTAAGAATTTACTAGCCCCCCACTTACTGTCTTATTTCCAAGACATTGATAAAGACAAATACTTCTCCCCTGAATCCTTACGGGCACATATTACGGTCATCCCAAAACCAGGCAAACCGGCAGACCAGATTCCCAATTACAGACCAATATCCCTTTTAAATTCTGACATTAAAATATATGCGAAAATTCTAGCGACTAGACTGAATTCGGTTCTCCCCTTGATTATACACCAGGATCAGGTGGGCTTCATCCCTAACAGAGAAGCCAAAGATAATACAGTACGCAACTTACATCTCATATGGCATTCCAAGTCCGTGGGGATCCCAACAGTGTGGCTCTCCACGGATGCGGAAAAAGCTTTTGACCGTGTCAACTGGTCCTTTCTAAAATTGACACTACGATCTTTTGGCTTGGGAAACATCATGTTACATAGGATATTCGCCCTTTACGCCCACCCTAGTGCCTGTATAACGCTTAATGGTATTTTGTCACAGCCTTTTCAAATATCTAACGGCACACGACAGGGTTGTCCCCTTTCCCCCTTACTGTTTGTGTGTTTCCTGGAGACGCTGGCCACCAAAATCAGACTTAATAAAGATATCCCAGGGGTGAGAATAGGGAGGGGAGAATACAAGTTATCCCTTTTTGCCAACGACATTCTGTTTTCCCTTACTAAAGCAGACGAGGCCATGCCTTTCCTATTGGATGAGTTGAACATATTTAACAAACTAACAAACTTTTTAATCAACCACTCTAAATCCGAAATACTAGGAGTCTCCCTCCCCCCGGGGATGGATCTCAAGATTAAAACATTATGCCCCTTTAAATGGTGTGTTAATTCCATAAAATACCTTGGCATTCAATTAGCAGAAGAAATAGACTTGGTCTTTAAACTGAATTATATGCCGATCCGCCAGGCCCTAACCAGGGATCTATCCTCCTGGTACTCTAAGCGCCTGTCATGGTTGGGGAGGATAAACACTATCAAAATGAATGCCTTTCCCAGATTGTTATATATTTTACAGACTCTCCCTATCCCTCTCCCCCCCAAATATATAGCTCAGATACAACAGTTGTTCCACTCGTTCATATGGAGAGGCAAACAGCCCAGAATTAATAAAATAACCATGATGCGTACCAGAGAACAGGGAGGCTTGGGGGTCCCAAAAATAAAATCATACCGAACAGCTATTTTTATACAACGAATACTGGACTGGAAGATACACAAGACACAAAAAAGATGGGTAGAACTTGAAGAAAATTTAAACCTTGAAATAAACTTACCCGCTCTATGCTGGCACTCTGACCTTAAAATATTGACCAAGAACATCTCAAACCCTATAACCAAAGAGACCATGCTACAATGGACTTTGATGACCGGGATGAACCCATATATCACGTCTAGCCCCTCCCCTTTAACCTCATTGACCCACAATACTGAGTTTTCAATAGCGGACCTGGGGGGTACTAGAGGGCCAGATGGTAATATCATAGAACTGGACATCCACCAAATTACTGTAAATGTACACCTGATGACTCAAAATCAAATGCAAGAACAAGGCCACTCATGGTCTCAAATTTGGTTTAACTATAGACGAGTAAATCACTACATAATGACCCATAAACACAGTAATAATATGTTGATGCCCCTCACGACTTTGGAGAAACTGTTTACAGGTAATCACCAGAGGAAACACACCCTGTCCACAATTCAAACCATCTTAACACAGCCCCCACCAGGCAACCTTACCACTTCAATTGAAGCTTGGGAGAGGGAACTAGGTATAATCATATTACCCCAGACAGCAGCCAACATTTTTAGAAACACAAAAACTTCCTCGTCCTCGGCATCTATGGCTGAATTGAACTATAAAATTCTGCACAACTGGTATCTCACCCCAAGACGTATCCATAAATTATATCCCCAGGCCAGCGATAGATGTTGGAGATGCGGTCATGTAGGTAGTGGGATGGGACACATGTGGTGGTGGTGCGGGGAAATAAACAATTACTGGAGAAATTGCATCACAGATATGGAGGCTGTCCTTGAACTAACGATCCCTCTAGACCCCCTAATATTCCTGCTTAACAAATCTCTGAAACTACGTCTAAGGCTCATAGAATCCTATTTCAAATAATGATAAACGGTGTGAAATCCATCGTAGCCAAACACTGGAAGTCCAGTGTAGCCCCAGACTTACACACATGGAGAAATAGAGTCACTGAGTTAATAGAGCTTGAAGAATATGGTTCTTATAAAAATGATACGAGAGACCCATACATTACAGCCCAGACTATCTGGGAGCAATATAACTTAAAAACACAGAAAATGATAAGTAAATGATAAGCAGTGTGCGGACCTTAAATAGTCATGGAGCGACAGAAGACCATATTGAGATTTTTAAATCAATAGGAGAAAACAGTTTCTCGACATGTATCCAGTTTAATTGTTTAACAGTTGAAGACCATAATCTGTGTTCCTTATGGAATCCAGATAATTTGCTTATTTTGTTAGGATAAACTCTTTGAGAAATATATTTGCATTACTGACATTTGTTTTCTTTTATTGTTTTTTATTTTTCCTTTTTTGTTTCTATCTTGACATGTAACTTATGTGAACAGTAAATGTAACATGTAATTTATATGATATTTTCTCAATAAAAAAGAAATTGGAATAAAATAAATCTAATTAATATTAATATTATTAATTAAAATATTCCTATTTAAATCTAAATACTTACCTATAAAATAAACCCTAAGATAGCTACAATGTAATTAATAATTACATTGTAGCTATTTTAGGGTTTATATTTATTTTACAGGTAACTTGGTATTTATTTTAACTAGGTACAATAGCTATTAAATAGTTAATAACTATTTAATAGCTACCTAGTTAAAATAATTACCAATTTACCTGTAAAATAAATCCTAACCTAAGTTACAAATACACCTACATTATCAATAAATTAAATAAACTACAAATATCTAAACTAAAATACAATTAAATAAACTAAACTAAATTACAAAAAAAAAAAAAGATTACAAGATTTTTAAGCTAATTACACCTATTCTAAGCCCCCTAATAAAATAATAAAGCCCCCCAAAATAAAAAAAATTTCCCTACCCTATTCTAAATTAAAAAAGTTAATCAGCCAATCAGATTCAAGTTCAATCTGATTGGCTGATTGGTTCAGCCAATCGGATTGAACTTGAATCTGATTGGCTGATTCAATCAGATAATCAGATTTTTCTACCTTAATTCTGATTGGCTGATAGAATCCTATCAGCCAATCAGAATTCGACGGACGCCATCTTGGATGACGTCATTTAAAGGTACCTCATTCCTCGTTCAGTCTTCGTGTCGGATGGATACTCCGCGGCGGAGGAGCGAAGAAAGAAGATTGAAGATGCCGCTTTGCTTGAAGACATCGCCGATGGAAGAAGACTTCACTGCCGCTTGATTGAAGACATCGCCCGGATGGAAGAAGACTTCACTGCCGCTTAATTGAAGACATCGCCCGGATGGAAGAAGACTTCTCTGCCGCTTGATTGGACATCGCCCGGATCGGATGAAGACAAGGTAGGGAGATCTTCAGGGGGTAGTGTTAGTTTTTTTTAAGGGGGGTTTGGGTGGGTTTAGAATAGGGGTATGTGGGTGGTGGGTTGTAATGTTGGGGGATGGTATTGTGTTTTTTCTTTACAGGCAAAAGAGCTGTTTTCTTTGGGGCATGCCCCGCAAAAGGCCCTTTTAAGGGCTGGTAAGGCAAAAGAGCTGTTAACTTTTTTAATTTAGAATAGGGTAGGGAATTTTTTTTTATTTTGGGGGGCTTTATTATTTTATTAGGGGGCTTAGAATAGGTGTAATTAGCTTAAAAATCTTGTAATCTTTTTTTTATTTTTTGTAATTTAGTGTTTGTTTTTTTGTAATTTAGTTTAGTTTATTTAATTGTATTTTAGTTTAGATATTTGTAGTTTATTTAATTTATTGATAGTGTAGGTATATTTGTAACTTAGGTTAGGATTTATTTTACAGGTAAATTGGTAATTATTTTAACTAGGTAGCTATTAAATAGTTATTAACTATTTAATAGCTATTGTACCTAGTTAAAATAAATACCAAGTTACCTGTAAAATAAATATAAACCCTAAAATAGCTACAATGTAATTATTAATTATTATTTTATAGGTAAATATTTAGATTTAAAAAGGAATATTTTAATTAATAATATTAATATTAATTAGATTTATTTTAATAAGAATTTAGTTAGGGATGTTAGAGTTAGATAGGGTTATTATACTTAATATATATATAATATAATAACAATATTAACTATATTAACCCTAATATAATTAGGGTTAATATAGTTAATATATATAATATAATAACTATATTAACCCTAATATAATTAGGGTTAATATAGTTAATATAGCTGGGGGTGGTGTAGGGGGATTAGATTAGGGGGTAATCTATTTAATATAGGTGGCGGCGGTGTAGGGGATTAGATTAGGGGGTAATACATTTATTATAGGTGGCGGCGGTGTAGGGGGATTTCGATTATAGGCAAAAGAGCTGTTTACTTTGTGACAATGCCCCACCAAAAGCCCTTTTAAGGGCTGGTAAAAGAGCTGATTTCTTTGGGGAATGCCCCGCAAAAAGCCCCTTTAAGGGCTGGCAATAGAGCTGTTTACTTTGGGGTAATGCCATGCAAAAAGCCATTTTCAGGGCTATTTGTAGGGTTAGACTTAGGTTTAGTGGTAGGGATAGTTTAGTATTTTAGGGGTTAATTAATTTAATATAGGTGGCGGCGGTATAGGGGGATTAGATTAGGGGTTAATTATTTAATATAGCTGGCGGCGGGGTAGGAGCTCACATTAGGCGGTAGGTAATGTAGGTGGTGGCGGTATAGGGGATTAGATTAGGGTTTAATTAATTTAAAATAGGTGGCGGCGGTATAGGGGGATTAGATTAGGGGTTAATTATTTAATATAGCTGGCGGCGGGGTAGGAGCTCACATTAGGCGGTAGGTAATGTAGGTGGTGGCGGTGTAAGGGGCTCACATTAGGGGGTAGGTAATATAGCTGGCAGCGGTATAGGGGCTCACATTATGGAGGTAGTTAATGTAGGTGGCGGCGGGGTAGGAACTCACATTAGGGGGTAGTTAATGTAGGTGGGGGCGGGGTCCGGGAGCGGCGGTTTAGGGGTTAATAACTTTATTAGGTGGCGGCGGGGTCCGGGAGCGGCGGTTTAGGGGTTAATGCATTTATTGTTAGGATAGTGAGGGGGGATAGCGGATAGAGGGTTAGACGTGTCGGGCTATGTTTGGGAGGCGTGTTAGACAGTACGGGTGATTTCATAACTTAGTCAGGTTTTGTAAGCGCCGGCAGTTTCTAAAGTGCCATAAGTCACTGGCGACTCCAGAAATTTGTACTTACGCAGATTTCTGGACATCGCTGGTTTATCAGACTTACGGCACTTTAGCATCTGATGGCGCCGTATATGGGATAGCTCGAGTTGCGAGCTGAAACTACGGGCGGCGGGGGTTCCCTCGCTTGCGCGGGAAACTGCGATCTTTATCAGATCGCGCCCATGGTGATTATTTTCTTTGTGCCACAAATTTAAATGAAATATAAAAGATAAGTGAGTATTATTGGAATTGTTCAAATTATTTGGAATAGCTTTGAATTTAAAGGGACAGTCTACACCAGAATTTTTATTGTTTTAAAAGATAGATAATCCCTTTATTACTCATTCCCTAGTTTTGCATAACCAACACAGTTATAATAATACATGTTTTACCTCTGTGATTACCTTGTATCTAAACCTCTGCAAACTGCCCCTTATTTCAGTTCTTTTGACAGACTTGCATTTTAGCCAATCAGTGCGGGCTCCTAGGTAACTCCATGTGCATGAGCACAGTGTTATCTATATGAAACACATGAACTAACACCCTCTAGGGGTGAAAAACTGTGAAAATGCCCTGAGCTTAGAGGAGGCCTTCAAGGACTTAGAAATTAGCATATGAACCTCCTAGATTTAGCTTTCAACTAAGAATACCAAGAGAACAAAGCAAAATTGGTGAACGAAGTAAATTGGAAAATTGTTTAAAATTACATTCTCTATCTGAATAATGAAAGTTTGTTTTGGACTAGACTGTCCCTTTAAAACAAAAATGCAAAAAGCTATTATAATGCAGCAAAAAAAATAATAATTCTGTTATGAATTAGAGAAATACATTTTTATTTTCAGAATGTCCCTTTATGCATGTATGGTATATTACTACGAGGATTATATGTGGCGTCATACTGCAGTCAGAGTTACTTATTGTGCATCATAGTAGTAGGCATCTGTTATGTGATATTTTTACATTCTGAATAAACTTGTTGACAGAACTGTGATTTTTTTTCTGAATTATGTTTCAAGCAGGCAGATGTATTCATCTGAACTCTCTATCAATTCATGCTAACATATGGGCATTTCAGACTGCTGACAAAGCATACACCTGATTAACATACACTTGTGCATAAATAATGAAAGGCAGGAAAAGAAGTAAGTGATCAGTAAGGTCAAGACATTACATTGAGCAGTTAGGAAACCCCCTTACAGATTATATAGTCAAAGGGTATAATTGGAAGTTATAACATTGATATTAGATTAGAGCAATACATAACATATCTTCCTAATGTATTTATGTGCCCTTAATTATATAGCAGAAGATACTGTAGCTATGCACAAATAAATAAATCATTAGTACAAAAAAATCTAATATGCAGTATGTTTCCAAAAGATAATTTTTTTGTAAACATATCCTGTTTTGTCAGCTATCTTCTATGCAAATTATAATGAACCATTTCAGTAAAAATGAATAAATTAATTTGCTGAAAATGTTGATATGTGTTACGCGAAAACAATTATTCTGTATTCCAAAATTAAACTTTCATGATTCAGAAGGTACAATAATTTTTTTTCTAATGTACTTTTTTGTGTCAAATGTATCTATTTCTCTTTTTCCAGGAGAGCATACTGAGGTAAGCTCAGGAGCGTGAACGTCTTCACCACTAATTGCTCAATTTATCAAATTGTGGAAGGTCAAAATGTCCTAGTCATTGAAGCAGTCAATTTCTGGGCTTTTGAGACGAAATTTGCCACTCTCATATAACGTCGAACATTTTATTATTTCACATTTAGCTGTAGTTCACCATCCCAAAGAGGTCAACTAATGCTAAATGTAGCTAAAATATTAAAACTTCCACTTGTAATGTCAGATTGTACGTTATACTTAGCGCAAGACTAAGCACAAGAAAGCACCTCCTGCCTTACTGACTGAGCTCCACTTGTAATCTAACGCAGATATTGTATTTGCTGCAATATTGGCATCAAGCAAGCTTTTTGTAATGATCATTTTAGCCTTGGTATTCTGGAATACTCCATGAGGTAGTATATGCCATATACGTCTACTATTTTTAAACAAAGGGGATCCCAGAGAAGCTTTTACAACCATTTGTGCCATGATTGCACAAGCAGTATGTAAATAATTTGATTTCGTTTGGCGGTGAAATGGAGTGGCATTAAATAACCCAAACGCCTAGATCAGTACCTTGGGTTGTCTACTTAAAAAATATAGTTTTGACAGGTAAATAAAATAAACCAAGGCTCTATTTCTGTTGAAAAATGCTAAAAATTCTCCGGTATTGTGGGCAAGTTTTTATCTGAAAGTCCCGGTAGTGAAGAGGTTAAAGAAAGGCTAAAGTCAAAATTTTCATTTCATGATTCAGATAAAGCACACAATGTTAAATAACTTTCCAATTCATTTCCATTATCAAAATCTTTTTATATCCACAATTTCCGTGACACCAGCTTTTACTGAGCATGTGTAAGAATTCAATGTATATACATATATGCATTTTGGGATTGGCTGATGGCCTGCACATGATGTAGAGGGAAGGAAAATTGTACTAACTGAAATTTGTAAGAAAAAAAATGTTACTACTCATTTGAAATTCAGACCACGGGCCTATTCTATAAAGTTTGCAAGTCTAGACATGGTTTTCCACGTCAACACTCGCAGGGACAGCTCTCATGGAATTCTTCAAAAAGAGGGGCTGTCCCTGCAAGTGGTAAGATGTCTCCCATACAAATAAAGAGATCTCTCTGCTAGGTAAAAGTTCACAATGGAGGGGGAAGTACAGAGGGGGAAACCGGCATGCTTTAAAACTTAAATATTATGCTTAATTCAAATCATATTACGCTGTTTTCATTGCACTGTGTCTTGTATTGTATGCATAGGTTTTCCTTTCAGAATAATACATGTTTTGAGTATTTTGGTGAATACTCAAAACTTTTTAACTTTCAAGAAAAAGTGAGAACTATAGCGCAAAAGTGTTTATAGCATTATCCTGGGATTTGAAAGAAAATTTTATATACGCCCATAGGACCCCAATGTTCAGCCTATTTTATAAAAAAACAATTGTGATTTGTATTTTCTACTTACAAGTACATTTTTTTATGTGTGTTTTGCACATCCAGTGCTCTTAAATTACAATTTGTCCTGTGCATAGTTAATTTGATTTATTTACTTTTAATTACAATTTTTAAATTTTTTATAAAATATGATTTTTGGTGAACAATTTTGTTACAATTTTTGATGCATCTTAACAATACAAATGATCTCTGCATATGTTTGTGTGAATGGTTCAATTATTTTGTTTTGTATGATTTTTAAATTACAAATATAATTGTGCACTTTTGTAATGTATGTATCTCCTTCCCATACAACAATGCAATATATGCCCCTTAGCTAAACACCCTGTTTTCAGAGTAAAAAGTGACTTTATATAATCCTACCAGGGAAATAGAAGGACTGGTGAGCATTCTTATAGAATATCACCAGCTAAAAGACCTTTTTAAAAAAATAAGGCCCTAAGTGCTTTTACATTGAGCATTGACTTTTTATTGTGCTTTTGTTGATAATGCAATTTTACTATATCTAATAGTCCTTTAAAAGTATACACCTCAAATCTTTCAATGAAGGAAAAGTACTGCACAATATGGGGCAGGTTACAAATGGTGCGCTAATTGTATGCAGTATCACTGGACCACGGGCAACATTAGGTTGGAACTTGATATTACAAGTCCATGGTAAATCCCATTTACCAGAGAAGGGTTAGTGTGGCTGACATCACTCTAGTACAACCTGTACATTCAATAGATATTCCAACCTCGCTAAATAGTGGTGACATTACAGGCTGAAAGTTATAGTTTGTGCATGAGCGAAAGCCGAAACTGCGCTAGAATATTTAGCGTGGCCTGAGAACTGAAGTAAAGTGAAAGAGTTAAAAAAAAAGTTTCCACAAAACACATCAGAAACCCAATAAAATAAAGTAATACACTTTACTTTATGTTGAAGTGTTTGGTCACTTCAACATTTCCTTGTTTTCAAAAGAAAAGCATTTTTTTTGTCCATTGAAATAGCATCGAATTGATCAGAAATACAGTGTAGATATTCTTAATGTTGTAAATGACTATTGTAGCAGGAAATTTATGATTTTTAATGGAATATCTACATAGGCGTACAGAGGCACATTACCAGCAACCATCTGACCTGTGTTTCAATGGCTTGTTGTGTTTGCTAATCCAAGGTTATCGTTTAAAAAGGTTAATTCATCATTAGAAAACCCTTTTGCAATTTTGTTAGCACAGCTGAAAACTGTGGGGATGATTGAAGAAGCAATACAAATGTGGCCTTCATTAGACTAGTATTTAGTATTTAGAACATCATTAATTTTGAGTTTGATTACAGGCTCAAGATGACGAGAAGTAAAGAACTTTCTTCTTAAACTCATCAGTCTATTTTTGTTCTGAAAAATGATGGCTATTTCATGCAAGAAATTACCAAGAAACTTAGATACCATACAACGCTGTGTACTACTCCCTTCACAGAACAGAGCAAACTATTACTAGAATAGAAAGAGGAATGAGAGGCCCCGGTGCACAACTTAGCAAGAGGACAAATACATTAGAGTGTCTAGTTTGAGAAATACAGTATCTCACAAAAGTCAGTACAACCCTCACATTTTTGTAAATATTTTATTTTATCTTTTCATGTGACAACCCTTGAGAAATGACACTTTGCTACAATGTAAAGTAGTGGGTGTACAGCCTGTTTAACAGTGTAAATTTGCTGTCCCCTCAAAATAACTCAACACACAGCCATTAATATCTAAACCGTTGGCAACAAAAGTGGGTACACCCCTAAGTGGAAATGCCCAAATTGGGCCCAATTAGTCATTTTCCCTCCCCGGTGTCATGTGACTCATTAGTGTTACAAGGTCTCAGGTGTGAATGGGGAGCAGGTGTGTTAAATTTGGTGTTATCGCTCTCACACTCTCTCATACTGGTCACTGGAAATCCAACATGGCAGCTCATGGCAAAGAACTCTCTGAGGATCCGAAAAAAGAATTGTTGTCCTACATAAAGATGTCCTAGGCTATAAGAAGATTACCAAGACCCTGAAACTGAGCTGCAGCATGGTCGGCAAGACTATACAGCGGTTTCACAGGACAGGTTCCACTCAGAACAGGCCTCGCCATGGTTGACCAAAGAAGTTGAGTGCACATGCTCAGAGTCATATCCAGAGGTTATCTTTGGGAAATAGATGTATATGTGCTGCCAGCATTGCTGCATAGGTTAAAGGGATGGGGGGTCAGCCTGTCAGTGCTCAGACCATACGTAGCACACTGCATCAAATTGGTCTGCATGGCTGTCATCCCAAAAGAAAGCCTCTTCTAAAGATGATGCACAAGAAATCCCGCAAACAGTTTGCTGAATACAAGCAGATTAAGGACATGGATTACTTGAACCATGTCCTGTATTCCGATGAGACCAAGATAAACTTATTTGGTTCAGATGGTGTCAAGCGTGTGTGGCATCAACCAGGTGAGGAGTACAAAGACAAATGTGTCTTGCCTACAGTCAAGCATGGTGGTGGGAGTGTCATGGTCTGGGCCTCCATGAGTGCTGCTTGCACTGGGGAGATACATTTCATTGAGGGAACCATGAATGCCAACATGTACTGTGACATACTAAAGCAGAGCTTCAGAGACTGGGCCGCAGGGCAATATTCCAACATGATAACAACCCCAAACACACCTCCAAGATGACCACTGCCTTGCTAAAGAAGCTGAGGGTAAAGGTGATGGACTGACAAATCATGTCTCCAGACCTTAACCCTATTGAGCATCTGTGGGGCATCCTCAAATGGAAAGTGGGGGACTAACATCCACCAGCTCTGTGATGTCATCATGGAGGAGTGTAAGAGGACTCCAGTGGCAACCTGTGAAGCTCTGGTGAACTCCATGCGGGTTAAGGCAGTGCTGGAAAATAATGGTGGCCACACAAAATATTGACACTTTGGGCCCAATTTGGACATTTCCACTTAGGGGTGTACTCACTTTTGTTGCCAATGGTTTAGACATTAATGGCTGTGTGTTGAGTTATTTTGAGGGGACAGCAAATTTACACCGTTAAACAGGCTGTTCACTGACTACTTTATATTGTAGCAAAGTGTAATTTCTTTAGTGTTGTCACATGAAAAGATATAATAAAATATTTACAAAAAATGTGAGGGGTGTACTCACTTTTGTGAGATACTGTAGATGCCTCACAGGTCCTCAACTGACAGCTTCATTAAATAGTACCCACAAAACACCAGTCTCAACGTCAACAGGAAAGAGGCATCTCTGGGATGCTGGCCTTCTAGGTAGAGTTGCAAAGAAAAAGTCAAACTGACCAATAAAAAGAAAGATTAAAGGGAAACTAAAATCAAAATTAACTTTCATGATTCGGATAGCGCATGCAATTTTAAGCAACTTTCTAATTTACTCCTATTATCAATTTTCTTCCTTCGCTTTTTGGTTCAGAACCTGTGTTGCATTTGCTTATTGGTGGCTAAATGAAGGCACCAATCAGCAAGCGCTAGCAAGGATGAGAACCAAAAATGGGCCGGCTCCTTAGCTTACATTCCTACTTTTTCAAATGAAGATAACAAGAGAACATAAAAAAAAAATGATAATAGGAGTAAATTAGAAAGTTGCTTAAAATTGCATGCTCTATCTGAATCATGAAAGAAAGAAATTGGGTTTACTATCCCTTTAATATGGGCAAAAGAACACAGACACTGGACAGAGGAACATTGAAAAGAGTTATGGGCAGATAAATCTAAGTTTAAGGTGTTCGGATCACAAAGGAGAACATTCATTAAATGCAGACCAAATGAAAAGATGCTGGAGAAGTGCTTGACACCATCTGTCAAGCATGGTGGAAGCAATGAAATGGTCTGGTGGTGCTTTGTTGGTGGTAAACAGGGAGATTTATAGAGGGTAAAAGGGACTTTGAAGAAGGAAGGCTATCACTCCATTTTGTTAAGCCATTCCATACTCTGTGGACTGTGCTTGATTTGAGTCAGTTTCTTCATATAATGGAACAATGAAGCAAAGCACAGCTCCAAACTATCACCTAGCGTGCTATAGGGAAATTAATGAACACTACACAAGTTGCATTAAACAACCGGATTGTGCATGCGATATGGTTGCGTTGAGCTCCATACTGCACACAATCCAATCGCTGTTTTGACGTGCTCATGCACACTTCGCCCATAGACATCAATGGGGAGAGCGGGTCAGAAATAAGCCTATCACCTACGATCGTGGAAAGAAAAGCTCCGTAACACAGCCCCATTGATGTCTTTGGGGGGAAAAAAATAAAGTTTAAACCTAACACCCTAACATAAACCCAGAGTCTAAACACCCCTAATCTGCTGCCCTCAACATCACCGCCACCTACATAATGTTATTAACCCCTAATCTGCTACTCCCGATATCGATGCCACCTAAATAAAGTTTTTAACCCCAAATCTGCTGCTCCCAATATCGCCGCCACTATACTAAAGTTATTAACCCCTATTCCCCTGTATCCCAACATCGCCCACACTATAATAAATCTATTAACCCCTATTTCGCCACTCCTAGACATCGCCGCCACTAAATAAAGTTATTAACCCCTAAACCCCTGGCCTCCAACATCAATACCACTAAATAAACCTATTAACCCCTAAACCACCAGACCCCCACATTGCAACAACCTAAATTAAACTATATTAACCCCTAAACCTAACCCTAATGTAACATAACAAATGAAATTATCTACAACAATAAAAAATATTCCTATTCTAATACCCTTTAAACCCCAAACATCCCAAAATAAAAAAAGTCTAATCTAGATTAAACTATCCAGGGCCCTTAACAGCTCTTTTGCTACAAACACCTCCTAACAGTATACAAACCCCCACCCCCAAAACCTACAAAATAAAAATAAACTAAAACCTAATCTACCCATTGCCCTGAAAAGGGTATTTGTATGGGTATTGCCCTTAAAAGGGTATTTAAAAGGGCATTTAGCTCTTTTTCCTGCCCTTAAATGGGCATTCAGCTCTTTTATGAAATGCCCAAGCCCTAATCTAAAAATAAAAACCCAGCCCAAAACTAAAAAAAATAGATTACACAAAATTACAAATTATCAGAAATAATAAAAATCATTTCTATTCTAATACCCATTAAAAAAAACACCCCAAAATAAAAAACCTAATCTAGAATAAACTACTAATAGCCCTTAAAAGGGCCTTTTGTAGTTAAACAACGCTTTTACCTGAAAAAAATTACAAAGTCCCACTAACATTACAAACCCCTGCAAACCCACAAAATAAATAAAAACTATCTAAAATCCCTAAGCTACCCATTGCCCTGAAAAGGGCATTTGTATGGACATTGCCCTTAAAAGGGCATTTAGCTCTTTTGCATTGCCCTTAATAGGGCATTTAGCTCTTTTACGAAAAGCCCAAACCCTAAACTAAAAAAAAAACCCACCCAAAAAAGTTTAAAAAATCCTAACACTAACCCCCGAAGATCCACTCACAGTTGCTGAAGTCCTGCTTGAAGGATCTTCATTTCGGCGGCTCCATTTTCATCCTGGCAGCTCCATCTTCATCCAGGCAGTAGACGATTCCATCTTCATCCAGACGGCTCCATCTTTATCCAGGCGGCATCTTCTATCTTCATCCCGGCAGCGTCTTCTATCTTCATCCCGGTGGCGCGGAGCGGGTCCATCCTGAAGATATCTGGCACAGAGCATCCTCTTCATAAGGTCGCTGTCGTACACTGAATCTTTAATGCAAGTGACGCAATTCAAAATGGCGTCCCTTGCATTACCATTGGCTGATTTGATTTTGGAAATTCAAATCAGCCAATAGGATGAGAGCTACTGAAATCCTATTGGCTGTTCAAAACAGCCAATAAGATGAAAACTTCTGAAATGCTTTTGGCTGTTCAAATTAGCAAATAGGATTTTAGTAGCTCTCATCGTATTGGCTGATTTGAATTTCCAAAATCAAATCAGCCAAAAGGAATGCAAGTGACGCCATTTTGAATTGCGTCCCTTGTGACTATATGGAGAGGATGCTCCATGTCGGATGTCTTCAGGAGGGACCCGCTCCGCGCCACCGGGATGAAGATAGAAGACGCCACCGGTATGAATATAGAAGATACCACTTGGATGAAGATGGAGCCGCCTGCCGCCGGGATGAAGATGGAGCCGCCTGCTGCCTGGATGAAGAGAGAGCCGCTGGGATGAAGATGGAGCCGCTGGGATGAAGATCCTTAATGCAGGACTTCAGCAACTGTGAGTGGATCTTTGGGGGTTAGTGTTAGGATTTTTTTAACTTTTTTGGGTGTTTTTTTTTTTTAGTTTAGGGTTTGAGCTTTTCGTAAAAGAGCTAAATGCCCTTTTAAGGGTAATGCCCATACAAATGCCCTTTGTAGGGCAATGGGTAGCCTAGGTTTTTGTTAGAGTTAGGTTTTTTTATTTTGGGGGGTTGGTTGGTTGGGTTGTGGGCTTTACTGTTGGCGGGGTCTTTGTATTTTTTTACAGGTAAAAGAGCTGTTTAACTTAGGGCAATGCCCTACAAAAGGCCCTTTTAAGGGCTATTGGTAGTTTATTGTAGGCTAGGTTTTTATTTTTATTTTGCGTGGGATTTTTTATTTTATAG
Organism: Bombina bombina; assembly: GCF_027579735.1. Lineage (NCBI taxonomy): Eukaryota > Metazoa > Chordata > Amphibia > Anura > Bombinatoridae > Bombina > Bombina bombina. Next base: position 945,706,007 of record NC_069502.1, on the reverse strand, counting down.
GGCTATTAGATTAGGTGTAATTCTTTTTTATTTTTGATCATTTCGTTTGGTATTTAGTGCTTGTTATATTTTTGTAATTTAGTATTTTTTATTTTTGTAATAAGATACTTTCGGCTAGATTACGAGTTGTGCGTTAGGTTTAAAAAGCAGCGTTAAGAGGTCATAACGCTGCTTTTTAACGCCCGCTGGTATTACGAGTCTTGCAGGTACAGGTGTACTGATCACTTTTTTGGCCAGACTTGGAAATACCGCAAATCCACTTACGTAAATTGCGTATCCTCTTTTTTCAATGGGACTTGCATAGCGCCGGTATTACGAGTCTGCCAAAAAGTGAGCGGTACACCCTCTCCTGTCAAGACTGGTACCGCATTTTAAAGTCAGTAGTTAAGAATTTTACACTACAATGCCGTAGCATAAAACTCTTAACTAAAGTGCTAAAAAGTACACTAACACCCATAAACTACCTATTAACCCCTAAACCGCGGCCCTCACGCATCACAAACACTAAAATAAAAATTTTAACCCCTAATCTGCCGAACCGGACATTGCCGCCACTATAATAAACATATTAACCCCTAAACCGCCGCACTCCCGCCTCACAAACTTTAGTTAAATATTATTAACCCCTAATCTGCCATCCCTAACATCGCTGACACCTACCTACATTTATTAACCCCTAATCTGCCACCCCCAACGTCGCCGCCACTATACTAAAGTTATTAACCCCTAAATCCAAGTCTAACCCTAACCCTAACACCCCCTAACTTAAATATACTTAAAAGAAATCTAAATAATAATTCCCATCATTAACTAAATAATTCCTATTTAAAATTAAATACTTACCTATAAAATAAACCATAAGCTAGCTACAATATAACTAATAGTTATATTGTATCTAGCTTAGGTTTTATTTTTATTTTACAGGCAAGTTTGTATTTATTTTAACTAGGTAGACTAGTTAGTAAATAGTTATTAACTATTTAATAACTACCTAGCTAAAATAAATAGAAAGTAACCTGTAAAATAAAACCTAACCTAGGTTACAATTACACCTAACACTACACTATAATTAAATTATTTCCCTAAATTAAATACAATTAAAAAAAATTATCTAAAGTACAACCCCCCCCCACTAAATTACATAAAATAATAAACAAATTACAAGATTTTTAAACTAATTACACCTAATCTAATCCCCCTAACAAAATAAAAAAGCCCCTCCCAAAATAAAAAAAGCCCTACCCTACACTAAATTACAAATAGCCCTTAAAAGGGCCTTTTGCGGGGCATTGCCCCAAAGTAATTAGATCTTTTACCTGTAAAAAAAAATTACAAATCCCCCCCAACATTAAAACCCACCACCCACACAACCAACCCTACTCTAAAACCCACCCAATACCCCCTTAAATAAACCTAACACTAACCCCTTGAAGATCACCTTACCGGGAGAAGTCTTCATCCAACCGGGCCGAAGTCCTCAACAAAGCCGGGAGAAGTTTTCATCCAAGCCGGGCGAAGTGGTCCTCCAGACGGGCAGAAGTCTTCATCCAGACGGCATCTTCTATCTTCATCCAACCGGCACGGAGCGGGTCCATCTTCAAGACATGACGTGGAGCATCCACTTCATCCGACGGCTAAGACTGAATGAAGGTTCCTTTAAATGACGTCATCCAAGATGGTGTCCCTTCAATTCCGATTGGCTGATAGAATTCTATCAGCCAATCGGAATTAAGGTAGAAAAAATCCTATTGGCTGATGGAATCAGCCAATAGGATTGAGCTCGCATTCTATTGGCTGATTGGAACAGCCAATATAATGCCAGCTCAATCCTATTGGCTGGTTGAACTTAATAAATATAATGTAGGGTTCGGCGATGTTGGGGGCAGCAGATTAGGGGTTCATAAGTATAATGTAGGTGGCGGCGGTGTCCGGAGCAGCAGATTAGGGGTTAATAATTATAATGTAGGTGTCAGCAGATTAGGGGTTAATAGGTGTAAGATTAGGGGTGTTTAGACTCAGGGTTCATGTTAGCGTGTTAGGTGTAGACATAAAATGTATTTCCCCATAGGAATCAATGGGGCTACGTTAAGGAGCTTTACGCTGCTTTTTTTTGCAGGTGTTAGACTTTTTTTCAGCCAGCTCTCCCCATTGATTAGCTAACGTAAGCAGCGCTGGTATTGGAGTGCGGTAATGAGCAAAATTTTGCTCAACGTTCACTTCTTGTCTGGTTTGTAAAAAACTCGTAATACCAGCGCTGTCTGTAAGTGAGCGGTGAGCATAAACTGCTCATTAGCACCGCACAGCCTCTAACGCAAAACTCGTAATCTAGGTGTTTGAAATTTTTAGAGTAGTGTTAGGATTTTTTTATGTGTATTTTAGTTTTATTTAATTGGTAGTTAGTTTAATTTTAGTTTAATAATTATATTAGTTTAATTGTTAGTTTAAACTTAGTTTTTTTAATTTGACAGGTAAGTTTTAATTTAATTTAAGATAGGGAAATAATAATTTTAATATGAAGTTAGGGGGGCGTTAGGTTTAGGGGTTACTAGTTTAAATTAATTTATTGCAATGTGGGGGGCTTCCAGTTTAGGAGTTAATAGTTGAATTTAGTAAATTTCGTTGTAAGGGGGTTTCGGTTTAGGGGTTAATAGGTTTATTATAGTGGCGGCGGTGTATGGCTTAATAACTTTAGTACAGTGGAGTCAATGTGGGCGGACGGCAGATTAGGGGTTAATAATATTTAAATAGTGTTTGCGATGCGGGAGGACGGCAGTTTATGGGTTATGAAACAAGCCGTCAGCTGGTATTCTGTCTTTAATGGAGTGTCCAGCACAGTCACCAGATCTCAACCCTATTGAGCTTTTGTGGGAGCAGCTTGAATGAATATGGAACGTAAGAAGTACCCATCACATCAACTCATCTTGGGGAGGTGCTTCAGGAAGCATGGGGTGAAATCTCTTCAGACTACCTCAACAAACTGACAACTAGAATGCCAAAGGTCTGCAAGGCAGTAATTGCAGCACATGGAGGATTCTTTGACAAAAGCAAAGTTTGAAGGACACCATAATTATTTCACTTACAATTCATTATTTCTAACCTTGTGAATAACTATTATTGGCTAGATTACGAGTCTTGCGTTATGAGTAAAAAAGCAGCGTTAAGGCTCATGACGCTGCTTTTTTTACTACCGCTGGTATTACGAGTCTTGCAGATTTAGGGGCACTGCACACTTTTTTGGCCTTACCGCAAATCAACTTACGCAATTTGCGCCGGTATTACAAGCTTTTTTTTTTTAGGCCAAAAAGTGAGCAGTACACCCTGTCCAGCAAGATTCGTAACGCATTCTAAAGTCAGTAGTTATGAGTTTTACACTACAAAGCTGTAGCATAAAACTCATAACTAAAGTGCTAAAAAGTACACTAACACCCATAAACTACCTATTAACCCCTAAACCGAGGCCCTCACACATTGCAAACACTAAAATAAAATTATTAACCCCTAATCTGCAGCTCCCGACATCGCCGCAACTAGAATAAACATATTAACCCCTAAACTGCCATACTCCTGCCTCACAAACACTATTTAAATATTATTAACCCCTAATCTGCTGTCCCTAACATCGACGCCACCTACCTACATTTATTAACCCCTAATCTGCCGCCCCCAATGTCGCCGCCACTATATTATATTTATTAACCCCTAAACCTAAGTCTAACCCTAACCCTAACACCCCCTAACTTAAATATAATTAAAATAAATATAAATAAAACCTACAATTATTACCTAAATTATTCCTATTTAAAACTAAATACTTACCTGTAAAAAAAAACCTAAGCTAGCTACAATATAACTAATAGTTACATTGTAGCTAGCTTAGGGTTTATTTTTATTTTACAGGCAAGTTTGTATTTATTTTAACTAGGTAGAATAGTTACTAAATAGTTATTATTTCTGCAAATGTGGTATACATGATACATTGCACTGCATGTGAAGTGGGATGCTATATTGGAGAAACAAGCCAAAAACTGCACCTTTGGATGAACTTACACAGACACTTAGTCAAAAACCACTGTGAAACAAAATACTGCACCCCTGTTGGTCAACATTTCACCCAACCTGACCACTCCATCCAAAACCTCAAAATCAAAATTCTCAGAGGCAACTTCAAAAATACCATGGAAAGAAAAACCTTTGAAATGAAAATGATAATGCACTTCAACTTGTTTAATTCTGGACTAAGGGGGCTAGTTATCAACGCGTCTAATTTACCTGCCTTCGCCGGTTCAATACGCCCACCTAAGCTCGCCTACCTGCAAAATTTCGCTTAAGTTATCAATAAATCTGTCAAAAAGCCGCGCACCAAGTACGGGGCGATGAGCAGCGGACTGTGATAGTTATCACTCATCCAATCTCGCTGCTCTTCGGCTTTTTGACAGCTTTATTGCTAGCCTGTCACTAAGCACTCACAGTAAACTACACTGTTCTACCCCCTATACCGGCGCCCCCGGAGCCTCCCACAACTCAATAAAGTTACTAACCCCTAAATCGCCGCTCCTAGACCCCGCCGCAACTCTTATAAATGTATTAACCCCTAAACCGCCGCTCCCGTACACCGCTGCCACCTACATTATACCTAGTAACCCCTATCCTGCCCCCCTATACCGCCACCCTCTATAATAAAGTTATTAACCCCTATCCTGCTGATCCCGGACCCCGCCGCAACTAAATAAATAGTTTAACCCCCTAAACCGCCGTTCCCGGACCCCGCCGCAACCTATATTAAACTTATTAACCCCTATCCTGCCCCTCTACACCGTCACCACCTATAATAAATGTATTAACGCCTATCCTGCCCCCCCTACACCGTCGCCACCTATAATACATTTATTAACCCCTATCCTGCCCCCCCCACACCGCCGCCACTGTAATAAATGTATTAACCCCTAAACCTAAGTCTAACACTAAACCTAACACCCCCCTAACTTAAATATTAATTAAATAAATCTAAATAATATTTCTATTATTAACTAAATGAATCCTATTTAAAAATAAATACTTACCTATAAAATAAACCCTAATATAGCTACAATATAAATAATAATTATATTGTAGCTATCTTAGGATTTATTTTTATTTTACAGGCATCTTTCAATTTATTTTAACTAGGTACAATAGCTATTAAATAGTTATTAACTATTTAATAGCTTACCTAGCTAAAATAAAGAGAAATTTACCTGTAAAATAAAAACTAACCTAAGTTACAATTAAACCTAACACTACACTATCATTAAATTAATTAAATAAGGCCTAGATTTGGAGTTTGGCGTTAGCCGTGAAAAGGGGCCTCTAACGCTGGTTTCTTACGGACTCTGGTATTTCGAGTTCATTTACCGACACTCAAAAATCACCCAACGCTCAAATTTCTACCGACACCTCAGACCCAGTAGTAAACATATACCGACAAAATAAACATTCACGAATCACAAAACAAATATTACACAAAGTACACTTACACTCATACAAACACTACACTATGTTTATTTTTAATATTTAATAATTTTTCATCAAAATACAAAGGATCAAAGTTGCGAGATCTCGGGTGTTAGTAAAAAAACTACACAAATCCATTTTCCCATTGACTTACATTGACACACGTGAAAAGACCCTCATATACCTACATCTAACTAATAACATTATCACAAATATACACTCATCGATGCATACAAACAATATACACCACATGACATAAAAAAATATTTATTTATTACAAAAATAACACGATTTAGTGACTTTTTCACACAAGCTCATGACGTCACTCACTTTACGAGGAAAACCAGTCTTAGAAAAAAAAAATTACCAAATTATAGAGCCTCCATTGACTTCTATTGGGAAGACGTGCTCGTGTACGCGAAACCCACATTTCCCTAACGCACGCAAATAGCATAGACCGAAAAACTCCAAATACCAGCGCTAGAAAATACATACTTTTATGCGTTAGACCCAGCTATGATAAATAGATCAAGAAATGACTATTTCCCTATGGTGGATTTATGGATTTTACTTTTTGAATATTCACAACACCATTAAATTGTTTCAGACTTTTATATTACATCAACTACAAATCAACAGCACTAGTAACAAACTTTTTGTTATCAAAATATTACATTTAAACGGACACCAAAATAATGTAAACTTTTCTGGATTCACAAACACTACACAATGGGAAAAAAATCTCATTTACCTTTATTATTGCATTTCAGTTATTCAACTCATATGCTTGCAGCAACAGCATATCTACATAGGCTTAACACATGATCAGTCATGGATGCACATACATTACTTTTAACATTCACACATACATGTGCATTCAAATGATGGGGGAAAAACACGTTACATTCTCTCTAGGAATCACAAAACAGAACATATGGATTTTACTGTACTTTTAACATCATGATTCCATCACCAGAAACCATTAGGAATTACGTACAACAAGAACATCATTACACAAGATTAAAGATGTCACTTTATGGGAAGGAACAACAATGTCAGACCGCTATATAGAAGTCAGCATATGTGGGATACAATCACAATATATATGTACATGTACATAACACGCATCACCCATCACGCAACCACAAAGCACACATTTAGATTTTATTCAGCACACAATAACAATGTAGTCAAATACAACAACACAATGAGGATTTCAGAACTACATAGGCAGGTTAATAATATTATGACGTCATTAGAAGATTCAACCATACACATTACAGATTCACGACTGTACCGCCCCTTTCGGAACTTTAACACTCAATACTACAATACAACATATACGTAAATAACAGTTTGGAACAGCATTATTAGGGAGATTTGAATGGGACAATTAATAAATATTGTTTGATCGCAAATCACTTATATATATAATACTACAGATGACAGCCGGAAGTTATTCAGTATTAGTGCCATTTGAATGGGACGCCTACAATATTTACATCTCGGCAATCACTTATATATACAATACTACAGATGACAGCCGGAAGTTATTCAGTATTAGTGCCATTTGAATGGGACGCATACAATATTGACATCTCGGCAATCACTATATATACAATACTACAGATGGCAGACGGGAAGTTCAGAATTATTATTGCGATTTGAAAGGGACGCATACAATATTGACAGCTCGGCAATCACTTATATATACAATACTACAGATGACAGCCGGAAGTTATTCAGTATTAGTGCCATTTGAAAGGGACGCATACAATATTGACATCTCGGCAATCACTTATATATACAATACTACAGATGACAGCCGGCAGTTATTCAGCATTAGTGCGATTTTAAAGGGACGCATACAATATTGACAGCTCGGCAATCACTTATATATACAATACTACAGATGGCAGACGGGAAGTTCAGAATTATTATTGCGATTTTACAGGGACGCATACAATATTCACATCTCGGCAATCACTTATATATACAATACTACAGATGACAGCCGGAAGTTATTCAGTATTAGTGCCATTTGAATGGGACGCATACAATATTGACATCTCGGCAATCACTTATATACACAATACTACAGATGGCAGACGGGAAGTTCGGAATTATTATTGCGATTTTAAAGGGACGCATACAATATTGACTGCTCGGCAATCACACATATATATACAATACTACAGATGGCAGATGTTACTTTATCGTTTACAAACAATATTGCAGCAACATTGATCGATCACATTCGATGCCCATTATACACAAATATGCACTTTCATTCATGTTAGCCTGGACGTGTGCTTGTTACTATAAGATCGCGTTTAAGAAATATTGATTACGCATATGATCAAACATTACAAACATGCACTGTATGTGTGATATTTGACACTTTCACATTGAGATTCATTGTTGGAAAACAACATTTCAGCAAACAACCAAAAAACGCCCACTGTGAAAGCATTCGCGCCGCTCACATACAAACAGGTGAATACAATCAGCAATCATTACAAACTCACTACCATTGGACTAACTGTACTATAAATCCCCCAAACAACATGGCCAATGCATCACTTGTGATCCACATCAGATCAAGTGCATACCTTGTTACGCTGTTTTGAAAGATGGATGACGATGACTTGGTAGACGCTGCTGGTGCTGCTATTGGCGAACTAGCTGTTGGTCGAATCAGGCAGCCTCGGCGGCTCAGACTGAGACGAAGGGGTCATCTGGTTCTAGGTCCTCCTGTCTACAGGGTGAGACCCACCTTGGAAAACATGAGCGACTTTGAGGTTTATGATAAGTATCGGCTCGATCGCGTACAGCTCATTGGCCTTTACGATCTTCTTAAACCTCATTTGGAGCCACATATAAGAATAAGGACTGCTGTTCCCGCCATGAGTAAGATGCTAAGCTGTCTATACGTCCTGGCCTCCGGGAGTTTTCAATCCGGAGAACTGTACATGCATGGCCTGGCTCAAGGTACATTCTCTGTGGTGTTTGATAACTTTCTGGACGCCATGGTACGTATCAGTAAGCACTAGATAGGATTCCCACAGAATGATGGTGATTGGAGGCGCCTGAAGTGGGAATTCTTTGATATTGCTGAATTGCCCAATGTCTTGGGAGCCATAGATTGTACCCACATTGCGCTGCGTGCTCCAATTGATGACTTGCCCTTCAGAAATCGCAAACATTTTCATAGCCTCAACGTGCAGTATGTTTGTGACGCACGGATGAGGATTATGCATGTGTGTGCGAATTTTGGAGGGGCTAGTCATGATGCCCGCATCCTCTCTCTGTCGTCCCTGTGGAGACCGTTTGAGGAAAGACAAATGCCCCCTGGTTATCTTGTTGGTGAGTATTTGTGCACAACATGGTTAATTAGTTTGGCAATTGACACTGTAGTTTTAAAATGTTAGCGTAATGTTCAGCTATAGGATGCAATTTAACTATTTATTTGTTTTCCCCGCTAATGTTTACTTTTAGTTCAATGCAGATATGTAGCATGTCTTACCTTAAATGCTCAGATAGATAATGCAATGTAACCATGTAGTTTTCATTTTACACAAGGTTTGGTTTAGGAGAAATATGCATATGTAGCATGTCTTAGCTGAAATTGGAAGATATTAGCGAATGCAATTTAACCGTGTCATTGTCTCTTTCCCCTAATGTCTTTTAGTTCAATGCAGATATGTAGCATGTCTTACCTTAAATGCTCAGATAGAGAATGCAATGTAACCATGTAGTTTGCATTTTACACAAGGTTTGGTTTAGGATAAATATGCATATGTAGCATGTCTTAGCTGAAATGGGAAGATATTAGCGAATGCAATTTAACCATGTAATTGTTTCTTTCCGCTAATGTCTTTTAGTTCAATGCAGATATGTAGCATGTCTTACCTTAAATGCTCAGATAGAGAATGCAATGTAACCATGTAGTTTTCATTTTACACAAGGTTTGGTTTAGGAGAAATATGCATATGTAGCATGTCTTAGCTGAAATGCGAAGATATTAGCGAATGCAATTTAACCATGTCATTGTCTCTTTCAGCTAATGTCTTTTAGTTCAATGCAGATATGTAGCATGTCTTACCTTAAATGCTCAGATAGAGAATGCAATGTAACCATGTAATTTGCATTTTACACAATGCTTGATTTAGGAGAAATATGCATATGTAGCATGTCTTAGATGAAATGGGAAGATAGAGAATAATATTGAACTAGATTTTTTTTTTAAAATAAACATTTGTTAGTGGATTATCGTGTACAAAACTTTTTATTGGACTCCAAATACTATTTTGAGGATTCTGTTAGAATTATTTTCTGTTCATGATTTATAGGTGATTCTGGGTACATGAGCCGGCCTTGGCTCATTACCCCCTTGCGTAGCCCGACTGATGTGTCTGAGGAGCGCTACAATAGGGCTCATAAGAGAACCAGGGCGGTGGTTGAACGGATGTTCGGGCTCCTGAAGATGAGGTTCAGGTGCCTGGACAGGTCGGGAGGAGCCCTCCAGTACAACCCAAAGAAGGTGGCTAAGATCGTTGTAGCCTGTAGCGTCCTGCATAATATTGCACAGCAGACTGGGATGCTGCAGGGCGTCCTGGCGGACCGAAACCTCCTCAGAGATGAGGAGGATGATCCTGTTCTAGAGGGGCCATTCCGGGACGAGGGGCTCAATGTCAGAGCAGACATCATCAACCGCCACTTTAGACGGTAAAGAATAGAAGTTAGACTGGAGTATTGTCAATAGATGTGAACTCTAGGGAAATGACAAGTAGAGAATTGTGCAAACATGTTAGGATTGTTCATCAAATGCTAAAAATGTGTTTCATTTATTAATATAGGTGATGCTCTGGGCATTGGGTCCTGAAGCGAGTCTTTGCCATCTGGTTTTTAAAGAGGACATCAGATGGTAAGTATAAATGTATGGACTGTTGCTGGCATGAATTGTACACAAATACATCATATGGCATACATTTTCTAAATTAGTATTTAGTTTACACATTACTTAAAATGTAAATACTCAGAAAGGGATCCTCTAGCATAACTATCCTCTAGCATGACTATGGTTCAATGTCACACATTAGAGGTTCGTCCTGCTCAATATGACTCATCTTCACACTTGATAGAACATAACACAAGATGCTACACACGCTTAGTAAGCTAGTGACAGAAATTTATTCTGAAATGGGGGGTGGGAGAGGGGTACAGAACTGATTCACACACTTGTAGTAATTTTTATTAAACTTTTTCTGCCATTAGGGAGCTGACTTAATCTAAAGACTGAAAGGGAAGAATTAGAAGCCTGACAGTGAAGATTGCCCAGACTGACAGTGGAAAAAGCCAAGATTGAAATTGAAGTATACCAATGGGATCATGTCTGGCATTATCTTTCCAATCTGCTGACCTTGAAAACCATACAAAGACATGTTCACATGGTAAGTGCCAACTATTTGATAGAATAAGGCTGTGGAGGCATCCTATTGGAGACACTTAGATTATTTTCTAATTTTTAGATGGTATTTCACAGTCCTCTATTTTGGAAATGATGAATAACACACCTATTGAAGATCAACTGTTTACCCCTGAATTGACTTTCAAAGACCATGCATTATCCAGGTTGGTGTACCAATGCATGGTAGTTAAGAATCACAGGAAGAATGTTGAATATTAGTAGCTTACATACATTAGTCATATTTCGTTCATAATTAGATATTTAGGGATCACAATCCGACACTTAGATGATTTTACTTTTTTAGATGGTATTTCACAGTCCTCTATTTTATGAACTGATGAATAAGACACCTATTGAAGATCAACTGTTTAGCCCTGAATTGACTTTCAAAGACCATGCATTATCCAGGTTGGTGTACCAATGCATGCTAGTTAAGAATCACAGGAAGAATGTTGAATATTAGTAGCTTACATACATTAGTCATATTTCGTTCATAATTAGATATTTAGGGATCACAATCAGACACTTAGATGATTTTACTTTTTTAGATGGTATTTCACAGTCCTCTATTTTATGAACTGATGAATAAGACACCTATTGAAGATCAACTGTTTAGCCCTGAATTGACTTTCAAAGACCATGCATTATCCAGGTTGGTGTACCAATGCATGCTAGTTAAGAATCACAGGAAGAATGTTGAATATTGGTAGCTTACATACATTAGTCATACTTATTTCATAATTAGATATTTAGGGATCACAATCAGAAAAAGGAATACATATTATAGTTGATATAGAGGTATTTGAATGGACATGAAATATTACATTTATGTTCAGCATACATATATATTATTGAAATGTGATATACATTATTATGTAGAATTAGAAAATCAGATATTTAAATTTATTTTTTATTACACAATAGAATGTTTTGTTTTGTTTTTTTTGTTAAAAATTTAATTAATAAATATATTGATAAAATGTTGAACAAAGTTAGAGCATAGACACAAGATGATTGTAAATGTATTTTATGAATATTTGACAACGTGTGTATTAACTTTGTTAAAATTATTTTATTTTTATTTCAGATTGTCATCTGATGACTTTCAGGAATATTTTTTTGTTTTTGTTTCAGAAACTTTAAATTTTTTAAATGGTAATAATAAACATTTTATTATTAAATACACTCTTTTGAACAGATTATAATAAATATCCATATAATCTGTCAATAAAAAACAATTTGACTCCCATGACTGGTAGTTGGCTATTTGACAAGCACATGCATAAGATCTAATAATGCATTAATTTTAGAAAATCCAATGATTCCGAAAATATTACATTAAACTATCTTTTTTAACATTAATTGGGGAGTGAGATCCATCGATGCTTTTGTTTGGAAATTCTTAGATGTTAAAATAATTTAGGATATGTAGTCAAAATTTGACATAAATTATTTGTTTTCACTTTTAAGAAGGGGAAGTGGTTCAATTACATTAAAGTGACAGTGTTGTTGAATGTAAAATTAATTTTATAAGATCTTGTATCTTCCTTAGGTATCTCAAAACATTATTTTCTAAATTCTTTTAATTTTTACATTGATAAATGTTAGGTCATTTAACTTGATATTTTTCACAAGCTAGGTTAATCGATGTAATTTTCTAGTGGAGTCATTTAACTATAGTTATTAATATTATGTAGTTTTTAAAATCTTACCTCTTGGGTTAGACATCACATATCTATATATAATTTTCATTCCCCTTTAGTTTATTTTGACAATGTTAAATCAACATTCCAAATGTTTTGGTCCTTAAAGGGACATTCACACAGTATATTGTGTATTGATTTTTAAATAATTCATAAAAGAATTTAAACATATTTAGAAAGTACTATAGAATTACATTCAGTCTTTAAATATACTTTGAAAAAAATACATCAATGCACATATCTTAGTCAATTACATAAGGCATCTATGTGCAACCAACAATCAGCATCAAAATAGCCTATGTAGATATGTATTTAATCCAAGAATATATATAATTACAATCTAATGATTGAATACCAAAACATATTAAGTTGTTCAAATATTATAATCTTATCCAAAATGCATACATAACATATAGCTTAATGTCCCTCTAAGCTGAAGACTCCGAAATACCTCCTTTACAATATATATTTCAGTCAGTGTGTAAAACAATACAGAAGTTAATCTAAATTTGCTTTACTCATATGTTATACTAATTTAGCAAAAGGAAGGTGCCTAGGTTTCGGATATTTCAAGCATTATTGTGAAATGTTTATTTAAAGGGACATGAACTCAAAATATACTTAAAGGGAGACAGTTAAAAAATTAATGATTTATACATTCTGAATGAGTATTCTATTTTAAGCAACTTTAAAAATTGTCTCATATTATGAATGCTCCTTGTGATGTTGCTATCATTACTTTAAAAATAAGGCATTAAATAGATAATTTATTTGCTTCAGTACTCTGAACAGAACTTGGTTTTTTTGGTTGGATTAATTTATCCAACAATCATCAAGGACAACCCAGGTTTTTGGAAACAATTGTCCATAATCTAAAATATCATTATTGATTTGCAAAGAAAGATAACAAGATAATTCTTAACATTTGAGAATCGGATTAAATTATAAAGTTGCTTAACATTTCATGCTCAATCTGAATCACGAACGCTAAATTTGTTTGGACAGTGTCCCTTTAAGAGATTTAAAGAGTGTATTTACTTCTCTTCTTATCTTGACATACTTTGCTTGAAAAGCATATCGAGATAGGCTCAGTAGATGAAGATTGGTGGATGCACAGAGATGCCTTATGTGATTGGCTCAACCATGTGCATTTAAATTTCTTCTGTTGAGGATATCTAAATACTAAGATAAATTGAGTTACATTTTAAAGTCTAAACAATTTTCTATCTCTACAGATCATTTGATACAATTGTTTGTTTGTAATGTCTATTTAAAAATAAAGACGCCATTGCACAATAACATATATGAGCACTTCAGACAAATACAAGCTCGAGGTTTATTTACTAATAACAAACAAACCTGTAGTTTAACATTTATAAACAGATTATCCAAGTTACTGACATTATAACCTGAATTTGAACATTCAGAAATATTGCGTGGGAAACGCATCTTGAAACCCCAGATTAGCATCTTTAAACATTAGAGTCTAATGTCACGCAATAGCACACAATCAATGTGCATTATGAAATACATTTAATAGAGCAATATCAATACTTCACAATAAGTAAAGAAATGGATTTTATGAACAATAAAGACATACAATATTAAATGTGTTTTTGTATTAAAGAAACAGACCGTTATTAAACCGAGAAATGTCTACAACATTTAATAATGTGACAGTATTAGATTTTAAAGAGAATTTAATCATTAATATTTAACGGATCATGGATATTAAATCTGCGTCACACATATCCGCATGACAGGCCCATGAGTTACAAATAAGTCTACATGAAAAATGAAGTTACAGCACCACCAGGAGGTATGTGTAAGGAAGTTACTAAGATATGAAACATTAAGGAACGGCCAATCAGAGTTCATCACACAAACACAACTTGAGTCAGGATGGTCTCACAGACATTCTAACAATATTTCAAACTTTTATCCAATCAGATGTACAGATAACTTGTCCCATGGTGCATCTCATGTTTACTTCACCATATAAAAGTCCATTACACGTTTGCCATCTTTGTCAGTTCTCTAATGCCTGCAGGCAGTATATAATATTTATTAATAATTATATTCTACAACCCAGCAGGCATGTCAGCTCCCAGGTTCACCAAGGAGGAGAGCGCTGCACTGGTCCACGCCGTCAAGGACTTTTATCCCCAGCTGTTTGGGAACAAGAGGAGGTTGACAGATGCGCATGTTAAGAAGGCCCTCTGGGAGTCTATCACCAATGCGGTTAGATTGGTGTGTGACGTCCAGAGGAGTCAGGATCAGATCATGAGGAGATTCGGAGATATGAGGTTGTGCTTGACAAAAAAAGTCAACCTCATAAGGGACTGGGTACAAGCCCGTAAAAGAAGGGGCAAAAGAGAGGCCCCGCGGAAACTCTACCTACTCCCTTATGAGGTGACTTTATGCGAGCTCCTCAATCTCCGGGTCCCCAAAAGATTTAGATCCTCGCAATCCTCGGCCTCCTCTTCTTCCCTCCCAGCTGCGGGATCTGAAAGTCCTGACGCGGGGGCCAGGGCAGCTGCTTCTCCGTCCGGTGGCCTGGGAGGAGATGATGGAGAATCTGAACCAGGTAACTATCCAACTTCATATAATATCTTAATATTTGATTTTTATAAAAAAATGTGTATATAGTCAGATACTAAACCTATACACATCTCACAACATACACTACATATGATGTTTAGATATCTGATTTTATATTAGTGACACATGAAATAGGAATGATGTTTCTTGCGCTCTACAGAATATGCGTCACAGAGCGAAAATGGAATTTTGCATACACGTTAACATGGGTTAGCTGTAAGTGGCATTGCTTTATACATGTTGGTCAAATGACGGATGCGTAATTCCGCTTGGAATCATTGCGCAATGATCGCGAAAATGGAATTGCGCATACACGTTAACATGGGTTAGCTGTAAGTGGCATTGCTTTATACATATTGGTCAAATGACGGATGCGTAATTCCGCTTGGAATCATTGCGCAATGATCGCGAAAATGGAATTGCGCATACACGTTAACATGGGTTAGCTGTAAGTGGCATTGCTTTATACATGTTGGTCAAATGACGGATGCGTAATTCCGCTTGGAATCATTGCACAATGATCGCGAAATTGGAATTGCGCATACACGTTAACATGGGTTAGCTGTAAGTGGCATTGCTTTATACATGTTGGTCAAATGACGGATGCGTAATTCCGCTTTGAATAATTGCGCAATGATCGCGAAAATGGAATTGCGCATACACGTTAACATGGGTTAGCTGTAAGTGGCATTGCTTTATACATGTTGGTCAAATGACGGATGCGTAATTCCGCTTGGAATCATTGCGCAATGATCGCGAAAATGGAATTGCGCATACACGTTAACATGGGTTAGCTGTAAGTGGCATTGCTTTATACATGCTAGTCAAATGACGGATGCGTAATTCCGCTTGGAATCATTGTGCAATGATCGCGAAATTGGAATTGCGCATACATGTTAACATGGGTTTGCTGTAAGTGGCACTGCTTTACACATGTTGGTCAAAATGAAATGTGAATTATTATATATGTGAAGACTACAGTATTCTTATTTTCAATATTATACATAATAAAAAAAGAAAAATCCAAATAAATTATAACATATGACCATCAATTGATGAGAATGAAATAACACAAAAAATAATTTAAGCTACAGTAAACAACACAACTGATTGAAAATAAGAGTACAGGATATATTTATCATGAATTGAATTGAGGAAACAATTAACTCATGGGACTACCAAAGGATTAATATTTTATAATTGATTTGCTAATAATGTAAAGATTTTAAACATGGCATGATTTGTATTAATGATATCCAATCCTCATTTAATATATTACAGATCTGGATGTTGGTGCTGGATCCTCAAGGCAGGGCTTGTCACAGTATGGTATGTCTCATTTTAATTGACATTTGTCTTAGAAACATGGACAGAACATTACATACTAAATCCACATTGTTCAATATTTATATGTATCTTCAAAATGGATTTTAAAACTTTTTTCAAATAAGAATAAATAAAACCAAAAAATAGGATTACATTGTAAGACTACTCTGATTTTTTTTTTAATTTAAGATATCCCATCTATTCTGGATGTCTTAATTTTAATGTAAGATTCTTTGAATGTCCAATTTATATTCTTCCCTTGTGTATTGCTTAATCTTATTTGTATACATTTTTAAATAATACACACAATTTTGCATATGTT
This sequence comes from Bombina bombina, assembly GCF_027579735.1. NCBI lineage: Eukaryota > Metazoa > Chordata > Amphibia > Anura > Bombinatoridae > Bombina > Bombina bombina. The sequence goes on along the minus strand of NC_069502.1, from coordinate 945,689,095 downwards.
TAGATTTTAAAAATATAGATTCAATTTTTGAAATTGATCACGTCATTTAAGGGACATGCCAACTAAATTTTACATAGAATTATTTTTAAACGTGATTTTATTGTTTTGTTTAAACATTTTATGAGCTACATTGGTTCAGTCTATTGTTTTAGTTCATAAACAAATTAATGGATTTTGGTTTAGGTTAAACAATGCATTACTGGTATTATCCGGCTGTTTTTCTATGCATAAATTGGCATATTTCCAAAAGTTAAAATCATGTGTTCAGATAACAGTAGTACATAGTTTAAAAAAGTATACAATTACACATTTAGAGCTTCATGTCCCTTTAATAGATGAAAATTAAATAATTCTTAGGATATCCTTAAATAACATATTAGATTGGAATTGCATGCTCAATCCCATTCATTACATCAACATATGGAGTCGAGAATTCATTAACACCAACATTGTCAAATCAATATAATTTTATATTAAAGGGATACTGATCTAAAATTATTAATGTTGTCATTCAGATAGAGCATGCAATATTCATCAACATTTAAATATAATACTATAATCATATGTGAAATATTCTATTGCTAAATGTATTTTAAAATCAAGAATGTACGTTTATCTGCAGCTCAATTTTGGTTGACCAACCTGGGTTTTGATTGATGATTGGTGGATACCTTCAACAAACAATATTTATTGAATCCAATATTGCTTATCTGCCTTTAAGATTAAAATGTAGCAACATTCAAATTATAATAGGAGTCAATGTTAAATAATTTGGAACAGTTTGAACAGTGAAATCAATGATTGAAATAAATCATGTCAGTGTCCCTTTAATAAACAATAGATTCATTCATCTTTACATTCTTTGGATTAGACAATATTGATATATAATTCACATATTCACTGTTGGAGTTACTTTATAGATATCAGCATACTCTAACAGCACCATGATTACATATTTGTACTAATCAATTTTGTTTTGTATTGTGATAAATATGTGTTGTGTCCTAAACAAGATTACTGTACATTGCACAAATGGCTCGATGTGCCACATGTCTTTGTTTATATTTGTCAACAGCTGTTATTCAAAATGTGGTTTGTGTGTATTCTTTTAAGAACATTGATCAAGGGGTATATTTAGATATGCAATAGCATCGTATGAGATGAGTTTGATGTCTAATATAGTCAGAAATTAAACATATGTTCAATACATAATTTTTAACAGAATCCCCTTGATTCAATCAAGCATTTTTTTGTTTAATGACTGCTCTATTCTTCACATTTTCAAGTTGATTATTCTTAAAATTCGCTACAGATGTGATTTAGTGCTATCCCAAATGTGTTCACTAATATATATCTATATCATTCATAGAGAGAGTTGGTGTGGGGAGCCCACAGGAATCCAGCACTGACACAGAGCCGCCTTTGCGGTCTCCTGATAAGTCCATATGTCATTGAAGGTGTATTGGTAATCAATATTATGAGCATGATTCTGATGAAGCATAACATTTGAAACAAACATATAATTTACTCCTCTGATTATATATTAATTTTCTTTGAATATTGAAAGATTAATAATTAAAACTTTCTTAGTCTACACCTTTGTTATTCAGAAGATGTATAGCATATGTTTGTTTCCATGTTCATTTTTGACAACAGTCATCAAGTGATACACACATGAGAAATCTTAAATGTTCTATGTACTATGCTTTTATGATTTTAAAATTAATACAAACAATACATCGAAAATCGGAATCATTGAGTATAACAAATCTAATGTCATTTGTATGCTCCATCAAAATGATGTAAATCATAACTTTGGGTGTATATCTTTAATGCAACATTGATGTGTGTCTTTGATCAACAGTAACATATGTTATAATATCTGATCTTAACGTGTACACAACATGTTATGTTTTACAGAGATTGATTTAACATGTGTGACGGAGGAGGAAGAGGCTTCCTTGAAGTCTGATGGTATGTGAAATATATCTATCATGTTTCCAACATGTTGCTTTATTGGAAATCATTTTATTGAAGACATTCAAAGTCTACAGCTTTTGCACTTTAAAAAGGAATATTATTTGTCTGTTCAAATACACTACAGCATGAAAATATTTTTTTTTTTTATAAATTTATAATTCATGCCATCATTATGTCACATGCATATTCCAGGCCAAAACACAATAATAATGTTATAATTGTACAGACAGTCATTGATATTCATCTGAGTGCCTATATGCATACCATATCCTCATTTCATAATGGTTTAGAAATTCAAACACACTTCGAAGTATATTGAAAACATAATCAATTTGAAATGCATTGATTTGATTTCATGATGTATGAGATGTTAATATATTTGGATTATTTTTTTCAGATGGATCCTCCACCTCTGGTCATCTGGTTTCCGCCCCTGCCCAGTCCCCTGACCAGTCACAGACCCCTGCCCATGCCCAGACCCCTGCCCATGCCCAGACCACTGCCCAGGCCCAGACCCCTGCCCAGGCACAGACCACTGCCCAGGCCCAGACCCCTGCCCAGGCACAGACTCCTGCCCAGGCCCAGACCCCTGCCCAGGCCCAGACCCCTGCCGGCCCTTCCCATTTGTCATTTCCTGTCCCTCCCAAAAAACGCCCCTTCCCTGTCCCTCCCAAAACACGCCCCTTCACCCCCCGCTCTCCCCATATTATGGCCCGTACAGCTGCCCAGACCCCAACTCAACACTCCCCAGCTGTACGGCCTACCCCGGAGCAGCAGCTCATCCCTCCCCAACCCAATCCCATCCCTCCCCAACACAATCCCATCCCTCCCCCCTGTCTCAACCTTCATTGTCCTGGGTGTCGGATTGTCCTTCCCAGGCACAGCTGTAAGTGTCATTCAAAATCCACATTATAAGATACTTAAAGGTACACTGAAGGAAAATTGTTTCTATTGTGATTCAAATAGAGCATGCAATGTTAATCAAATTTATAATTTACTACTCTTATGAATTATTCTTCATTCTCTTGCTATGTTTATTGAAACAAAGAAATGCCTGGAATTAATTTTAAATAGAAAATAATTGTGGACATCATTTCTTTATTGTTGGTTGAATGTATCCATCAACCAGCAGGGACAACCAAAGTTGATAAACAAATATGGCCTGCCCTATAAACCTACATTCTTGCATTCAAAATCTAGCTAGAGAATTCTAACATTTAAAGAATATGTGTAATTTTTTAATATTTGTAATGTCATGCTCTATCTGAATCAGTCAATTAAATATTTAGGTTCAGTGTCCCTTTAATTTGATATCACTACATATACCAATCACCACTACTTGGATCCAACAATTTATGTACAAATGTTGATACATTATCTCTTGTCTAACCCAGTGGGAATGTAATTTCTTCAGGTTGCTATGTTTACACAGCTTGTCCTCAACGCCAAAATGTTTAAGGATAGGTGTGCCTACCACAGTATAATTAAAATATTTAAATTGCTAATGTAAGTACAATGTAAATACTTTAACAAGATTTGATACACTCAAGCTGTATAAGTGGATCATCGAAAACCAATTAAAGGGGACAACATGTTTGAGTAAACTGTCCCTTTAATGATGTCGGTCTGTCTGAATAACATATTTAATGTGTAAAGAATCAATTTAAACAAATTGATGTAAATAATGATTTGTCTTTATGATGACAATGTATCTTTGCTTATTTTTTCGTCTATTGTGTAATTATCCTTAATATTTGATTTATTCTTTATTTTAGGCTGTGACTCAGCATGGCTCATGCTAGAAGGTATAGCACGAGTAGAGCAGGCCGTGTTGAGGAACGCAGCTGTCCTGAGAGGGATGAACGACACCATGCAGGCCCAGTTCCGGGTTCAGGATTTGACTCTGCGGCAGATCATGCTATTAAATTCAAGGCCTGAATCCGGAGCTGGACATGCACAGGACGATGAAGAGGATGACCAGTAAGTGGAGGATCTGGAGATACTCCAAGGGCGCAGATAAGAATCCTCCGTCCACATGTTGATGTTTTTGTTATTGTTGCCATTTGGCCTTTTTCTAAGTTTATTGTTGTGCCTGTTGCACTCTTTTACCTTGTCATATGTCTCCAATGGGGCTATGCTGGCCCTTGGCAAGTCTCTTCATGGACTGTGATGCACTGTGTTACCTTGTCATATGTCTCCAATGGGGCTATACTGGCCCTTGGCAACTCTCTTCATGGACTGTGATGCACTGTGATACCTTGTCATATGTCTCCAATGGGGCTATGCTGGCCCTTGGCAACTCTCTTCATGGACTGTGATGCACTGTGTTACCTTGTCATATGTCTCCAATGAGGCTATGCTGGCCCTTGGCAAGTCTCTTCATGGACTGTGATGCACTGTGTTACCTTGTCATATGTCTCCAATGGGGCTATGCTGGCCCTTGGCAACTCTCTTCATGGACTGTGATGCACTGTGTTACCTTGTCATATGTCTCCAATGGGGCTATGCTGGCCCTTGGCAACTCTCTTCATGGACTGTGATGCACTGTGTTACCTTGTCATATGTCTCCAATGGGGCTATGCTGGCCCTTGGCAACTCTCTTCATGGACTGTGATGCACTGTGTTACCTTGTCATATGTCTCCAATGGGGCTATGCTGGCCCTTGGCAAGTCTCTTCATGGACTGTGATGCACTGTGTTACCTTGTCATATGTCTCCAATGAGGCTATGCTGGCCCTTGGCAAGTCTCTTCATGGACTGTGATGCACTGTGTTACCTTGTCATATGTCTCCAATGGGGCTATGCTGGCCCTTGGCAAGTCTCTTCATGGACTGTGATGCACTGTGTTACCTTGTCATATGTCTCCAATGGGGCTATGCTGGCCCTTGGCAAGTCTCTTCATGGACTGTGATGCACTGTGTTACCTTGTCATATGTATCCAATGGGGCTATGCTGGCCCTTGGCAAGTCTCTTCATGGACTGTGATGCACTGTGTTACCTTGTCATATGTCTCCAATGGGGCTATGCTGGCCCTTGGCAACTCTCTTCATGGACTGTGATGCACTCTGCTACCTTGTCATATGTCTCCAATGGGGCTATGCTGGCCCTTGGCAAGTCTCTTCATGGACTGTGATGCACTGTGTTACCTTGTCATATGTCTCCAATGGGGCTATACTGGCCCTTGGCAACTCTCTTCATGGACTGTGATGCACTGTGATACCTTGTCATATGTCTCCAATGGGGCTATGCTGGCCCTTGGCAACTCTCTTCATGGACTGTGATGCACTGTGTTACCTTGTCATATGTCTCCAATGAGGCTATGCTGGCCCTTGGCAAGTCTCTTCATGGACTGTGATGCACTGTGTTACCTTGTCATATGTCTCCAATGGGGCTATGCTGGCCCTTGGCAACTCTCTTCATGGACTGTGATGCACTGTGTTACCTTGTCATATGTCTCCAATGGGGCTATGCTGGCCCTTGGCAACTCTCTTCATGGACTGTGATGCACTGTGTTACCTTGTCATATGTCTCCAATGGGGCTATGCTGGCCCTTGGCAACTCTCTTCATGGACTGTGATGCACTGTGTTACCTTGTCATATGTCTCCAATGGGGCTATGCTGGCCCTTGGCAAGTCTCTTCATGGACTGTGATGCACTGTGTTACCTTGTCATATGTCTCCAATGAGGCTATGCTGGCCCTTGGCAAGTCTCTTCATGGACTGTGATGCACTGTGTTACCTTGTCATATGTCTCCAATGGGGCTATGCTGGCCCTTGGCAAGTCTCTTCATGGACTGTGATGCACTGTGTTACCTTGTCATATGTCTCCAATGGGGCTATGCTGGCCCTTGGCAAGTCTCTTCATGGACTGTGATGCACTGTGTTACCTTGTCATATGTATCCAATGGGGCTATGCTGGCCCTTGGCAAGTCTCTTCATGGACTGTGATGCACTGTGTTACCTTGTCATATGTCTCCAATGGGGCTATGCTGGCCCTTGGCAACTCTCTTCATGGACTGTGATGCACTCTGCTACCTTGTCATATGTCTCCAATGGGGCTATGCTGGCCCTTGGCAAGTCTCTTCATGGACTGTGATGCACTGTGTTACCTTGTCATATGTCTCCAATGGGGCTATGCTGGCCCTTGGCAACTCTCTTCATGGACTGTGATGCACTGTGTTACCTTGTCATATGTCTCCAATGGGGCTATGCTGGCCCTTGGCAAGTCTCTTCATGGACTGTGATGCACTGTGTTACCTTGTCATATGTCTCCAATGGGGCTATGCTGGCCCTTGGCAAGTCTCTTCATGGACTGTGATGCACTGTGTTACCTTGTCATATGTCTCCAATGGGGCTATGCTGGCCCTTGGCAAGTCTCTTCATGGACTGTGATGCACTGTGTTACATTGTCATATGTCTCCAATGGGGCTATGCTGGCCCTTGGCAAGTCTCTTCATGGACTGTGATGCACTGTGTTACGTTGTCATATGTCTCCAATGGGGCTATGCTGGCCCTTGGCAAGTCTCTTCATGGACTGTGATGCACTGTGTTACCTTGTCATATGTCTCCAATGGGGCTATGCTGGCCCTTGGCAACTGTCTTCATGGACTGTGATGCACTTTGTTACCTTGTCATATGTCTCCAATGGGGCTATGCTGGCCCTTGGCAAGTCTCTTCATGGACTGTGATGCACTGTGTTACCTTGTCATATGTCTCCAATGGGGCTATGCTGGCCCTTGGCAAGTCTCTTCATGGACTGTGATGCACTGTGTTACCTTGTCATATGTCTCCAATGGGGCTATGCTGGCCCTTGGCAAGTCTCTTCATGGACTGTGATGCACTGTGTTACCTTGTCATATGTCTCCAATGGGGCTATGCTGGCCATTGGCAAGTCTCTTCATGGACTGTGATGCACTGTGTTACCTTGTCATATGTCTCCAATGGGGCTATGCTGGCCCTTGGCAAGTCTCTTCATGGACTGTGATGCACTGTGTTACCTTGTCATATGTCTCCAATGGGGCTATGCTGGCCCTTGGCAACTCTCTTCATGGACTGTGATGCACTGTGTTACCTTGTCATATGTCTCCAATGGGGCTATGCTGGCCCTTGGCAAGTCTCTTCATGGACTGTGATGCACTGTGTTACCTTGTCATATGTCTCCAATGGGGCTATGCTGGCCCTTGGCAAGTCTCTTCATGGACTGTGATGCACTCTGTTACCTTGTCATATGTCTCCAATGGGGCTATGCTGGCCCTTGGCAACTCTCTTCATGGACTGTGATGCACTCTGTTACCTTGTCATATGTCTCCAATGGGGCTATGCTGGCCCTTGGCAACTCTCTTCATGGACTGTGATGCACTGTGTTACCTTGTCATATGTCTCCAATGGGGCTATGCTGGCCCTTGGCAACTCTCTTCATGGACTGTGATGCACTCTGTTACCTTGTCATATGGCTCAACTATTCCTTATTTTTACAAGATTATTTATAAACGTTGTTGATGTTTTCTTACATACTAATAAAAGACATGTCATTGCACGATTCTTTGTCCTCATTCTTCATTTTATTGATTGGAAGCTCTAGTTTATCTGGTTGATCCTTAAAGGGACCTACCAAAAATAATGGATTTTCAAGAATCATATATGTAATACAATTGTAAATGACTTTAAGATTAACATCTCCAATGTAATTTTATTATTTGTCTTTATATATTTTTCTCAAAGCTTTATCATTGCATGATTATGATTAGCATAGTAATTCTTTTATATATGTATATATAGATTGTTATTTGTGTATATATGTATATTTCAATTTTCACACCCATGTGTGTATTTAGAAACTCTGCATGAATTGATGCACCTTTAACAAATGATCTGAGGATTGATACAATGATATAATCCCTGTAAAGGGTTCATTTTATTGAAATAGTATTGTCTACGTGTATCCTCTTTTTAAAAACAAAATAATGTCCCTTTAAGTGATGGTGAGCACAATTGTTAATGAATGTATTTCCATTTCTAAAGCGTTTTTGTCCTTTTTACATGAACAAGGACATATAATCTTATTAATAAACAATCTTATTGTAATGTTGACAGCACATGTATTTCATTTTCAATTCTATCTTATTGTAAAAGTGTAACCAAATAAATCTCTGTTTGTAATGCGCATATTTTAGATGATGAATATTTTTTTAAAAATATGTTAACAAAATACTTCTCCTCCCATATATGGCTATAGGTAGGCTGACCATATTTCAACTTGAATAAATGACACGTTTAATCAATACATGTGTCATTATTGTTATTCCAAAACAATCTAAACATATCTTAAAACATCAATGGCATATGTATTTCTCATGTGTATCTTTTAAATGTTAAAGATATACACCATAGCTATAGTTAAAGGGACAGTCAAGTCCGAAAAGATGATTCATGATTTCGTGACATTCCTAGATAGCAATCTACACACATACTAGTTACTAAAATATAAATACGTTTCTTATTGATATGCCAAGCTGTCAACTGAGTCCTTGTATTGGCTGCGGTTTTTCATCGATCTCTGATGTGCCATGTTGCTTAAGACGTCACCTGCCAGGCTGTCCAATGATTCCTTGTATTGACTGACGTTCTTACGTGATCAAGAATGTGCCTTTTATTGGATTGCGTTTTGACGCGATCAAGGATGCGCCTTTTTTTGGTTTGCTTTCTTACGTGATCAAGAATGTGCCTTTTATTGGATGGCGTTTTGACGTGATCAAGGATGCGCCTTTTTTTTTTGCGTTCTTACGTGATCAAGAATGTGCCTTTTATTGGATGGCGTTCTTACGTGATCAAGGAAGCGCCATGTTAATTAAGACGTCACATGCAAAGGTAAAAAAACGTCTGATTGTATTACGTAGTCCCGCAATATTTGTTTGTGCACGTTAAACACGTTTGTGAGTGAAGCCAATTTTAAAAACCTTGCGAATATGTATTTTTTGCATCATGTTACATTGTTGACCCGTAGCTGATAAAGACCACCACATTCTCTTTTGCTGGATGTCTGGTTGAATAAACGAACGAAAGCAAAATGTTTTCATGCATATGATATTTCGAGGCAAGTGCAAATCTCTATAGTCCATGTTGTTTAATATGTTTGTCAACAATATGTTCCTTTTTCTGAAAAATGACTGTTGTGTTTAATGTTAAAGATATCTAATTCATAAATATGCGCTATTGTGTTAGAATAAAGTAATCAATATGCATTTATCTTTATCATATGCTAAATATATGATGCCGACTTCTTCTAAATGTAATTTCGTTGTATATTTTATTAAAGGTTCATTAGACACTCACATTATAAATCAAATCTTTTAATTTGTTCTCTAGTTAGATAGTCCATTGTTTAACAAATACACGTTTCATTTTGCTTCTGTTCAAATAAAATGTAAGTAATTTTCAGACTCCTCGCCAAGCCTCTAAGTTTCATGTGAGTACCATCTCCAGCTTTCTCCTGTTTTGTGTATGATGGTGTATTGTCTTGTTTTACGGTTGTAATGGGGGTTCATCTATATTTTCAATAGAGCTAACCCGATTTTCTTTGAAAGTGTTTAAAGCTTTGTAATATCAGTATATGTTAATCTTGTTGTTTCTAGTAGTGTCTATTACATACAGTTCTTTTAAAAATATAGTATACTGTCCCTTTAATGCAAATGTTGATTTTTGTATCATGTATGAGTTCCACATTGGTTAATCTCCAAATATATTATTGTTAGCATATTTTCACCCCCCACTCCTAAAAGGACTTTAAACAATATTCATTGTTAAAACAAATGTCTTTATACAAATAAATTAACACAATAATGTCTCTTTAAGAAAATAGACTTTATTTAACACGTCAATATAAATCTGATTTCAAAATTTATTGTTTGAACAAGTACATGTAGATATACCAACAATCTTCAAATATATGTTAGCATATGTAATTTTGTTAAAGGGACAGTTTAGAAAACAAATAATGTTTTGCATTATTCTAAAAGTCAATTTTGTAATATCAATGATATCAAATGTTTCTCACCAATTAATCATTTGTCTGTGTTTATTTTAATTTGCTAGCTAAACCTATGAGGTTCATGTGCTCATTTCTTCGAGCTTGAAGAGTGCATGTAATCATTATACAATTTGACCACTAGAGGGCATTTGGATAGCATTTGTATATGTAAAACCTTGTGCTCATACAGCATATTATTTACCATGTATTGATCATTGATATCTAAAATGTTGTTATGTCAGAACAACAAATAAGTGGTCATTTTTCATAGTCATAGATACAAGGGTAAGCACATAATTCACACGTATTTCTCCATGTTTTGTTGTTTCCAACTTGATAATGCGTAATACAGTGTTTTCTTTGTAATCAATAATTTTCTGACTGTCCCTTTAAGCTGTGTTATTGGCATTCAAACAGTAATATGCCATCATGGATAATTGTAATGGTAATTTTGTTTGCGATTCGGGAAACAGTTTGGACATCACATCACAGAAACCAATCAATATCATGAACAAGGATAGGTATGTGATGATGTGGTTTTCACACACTTATAACCCACACTCTGCAAACAATCTGCCTCCATGGACCCGGTCCCATAGAAGTAGATTATATACAGAGTGTGGTTCACAAGTGTATGAAAACCACATCATCACATACCTATCCATTACACATTAAATAAAAAAAAACATTAAACATGAAAACAAATACTTACTTCCTCTTCCTTCCCCTCTTCCCACGGGGCTGAGGCTCTGGGAGGGGCAACTGCCGACTCTGACGAGTTCTCCTTGGAGATGTCGTGGGAAAAGTGGAAGGAAGAGTACTGGGACGACCAAGGTGAGGAGGAGAAGATGGCTGAGGAGGAGAAGATGGCTGAGGAGGAGAAGATGGCTGAAGAGGAGAAGATGGCCCGGCAGGAGAAGATGGCCCAGCAGCAGGAGGCCCAGCAGCAGGAGGCAGACCAGCATGCGCCTCCCGGAAAAAATTAAACATCTCTTGGTGTAGATTAATGATTCTGTTTTGCCCTTGTTCTATTCTATTAAGTATGTTTATTATTTGGTTTTGGCCTTCAATTATTTGGTTTTGTCCATCAAGAATTCGAGTTCGGCCTTCGATATTTTGTATCCGGGAGTTACGCATCTGGTCTATGTAGTCCAGTAAAACCCACTATTTCCTCTTGTTGTGCTTGGCGGGGTGCCCATGCACGGCGGTGTGCGGGTCCTTGAGGGGCCTCTGGTTCCGCGCCCTCCTCCTCTGCTTTCCGGGGCCTCTTCATCTGCTTCCGTTCCCTCTTCATCACGGGGGGCCTCTTCCCTCCGAAGTGGAAATTCCTCCCCACCACTCTCATCCCGGGGAGATGGAGGAGGCTGTATTTGTTGTGCTGCCTCCTCCCCAGACTCTGTATATTTAAAAAAATAAAAATTGTATATATTAGCATATTTGCAAATGAAGCTTTAAATGACTTACCTTACGATACAATTACAAACGCAGAATCATTAATCCACTTTGAAATCTAACAATCAATACGATTTCCGCATTTTCTAAACCGTGTTTGTGATATCTCTGTTCAATCTGAATGTTTTAGCGTTTGTTTTCAGTCTGTTTAAATGCACACCTAACCTATAGCCTAGATACTGATGTAACCGCAAAGTAATTGTGAATGCATGTAAACAGCGTAATAGCATTAATCTGATCCTTAAAGGGACATGAAACCCAAAGTTTTATCTTTCATGATTTAGAAGCATACATTTATAATCAACTTTCTAATGTACTTTTCTTATCTAATTAGCTTCATTCTCTGGATATTTTTTGCTGAAAAGCATATCTAAATATGCTTAGATGCTGATTGTTAGCTGAATATAGCTGCCTCCTGTGATTGGTTCACCATGTGCATGGCTATTTCTTCATTAAAAGATATCTCAAGAATGATTCAAATTAGGTAATATAAGTACATTTGAATGTTTTGTCAAATTGTATTCTCTACCTCAATCATGAAAGTAAAGGTTTGCGTATAGTGTCCCTTGAAATACATTCGTATGTGAATTTATTCTTAAATGAGCTTACCGTCAGATGAGAATGGCAGGTTCCCGGTATCAATTCCTCCGATACCGACTACATCCACCTCGGAGATGCTGGGCCGCAACATTTCCTCCCATCGGCAGTACTCGATTTCCAGGGCAGGGCCACCACCGGTTCCTGCGGAATGTCGGGCCTCCAGGCTTAACTTTTTCTTGAGATCCATCTTACAGTCCCGGTAGCGATGTTTTATAGAGTCCATATCTCTGTTCCGGCCACCCACTGCATTGACTGCATTCCTTATCTCATTCCAGAGCCTCCTCTTCTCAGTCGGGGTAGTCTTCTGGTGCTGCAGCCTCCTATACCTGGCCATATAGGCCTCTACGAGGGCCTCCTTCTCTTCCATCGAAAACCTCGCCTCCCTAGTCGCCTTGGCCTTCCCCTGTGACGATGCCCTCTGTTTCCCGGACTGCGAAGCCCTACTCTGTCCGCCACTGGGCCCAGCCACTTGTTCATCTTGAACCAAGTGGCTGGGTCCACCCACCGCTTCTACCCCCGCTTCCTGCCCCCCTTCCTGCCCTGTTCCTCTCCCCCTCCCTCTCCTAAACCCCTCTACCTCTCCCCTGCCTGCCCTCCATCTGTTCCCTAAACTAAACCCCAAATAATCAAACAAAAAGTGAGTGTGATGAAATGAAAGGGGGTCAAAATAAAGAACTAAAAAGACAAAAAAAGTGCTGAAAGTGTGAGAGGGATCTAAAAAAACAAAGAGGGTAAGGAGTATTTAAATAAACCAAAAGAAGAAGAAGACTAAAAGGAGGATATGTAAACTAAATGTAACTAGGGGATGGGTATGGGATGGGTATGGGGTATGGGATAAGAGTAAATGGGATGAAAGGGAATGGGACTACAGGGAATGGGGTATGGAGTGTAGTATGAGGGGGTATGGGGTATGGAGTGTATGTAGTGTTATTGATAAGTGTATGTATGTATTGAATGTGTTTGCGTGTAAATGTGTTAAGTGTACAGAAAAATCACTCGCTCGCTAACTCACACTACTACTAATTCTCTCTAACTCACACTCCCACTAACTCTCACTAACTCCCACTACCACTAACTCACGCTCCCACTAACTGACTCACACTAGCACTAACTCTCACTAACAACTCTCACTAACAACTCCCACTACCACTAACTCACTCACGCTCCCACTAACTAACTCTCTCCCACTCCCACTAACTCCCACTAACTCACTCACGATAACACTAACAACTGACTCTCTCACGCTAACACTAACTCACTCACAATAATGCACAAACTCTCTAATCTTAAACCTCCAATCTCCAAAGACCCACCAGCAACACAGTCAAAGAAGCCATGCTTGTGTGGTGCTTATATACCCTGTGTAAATGTTTAATGATGTACCAATTTCCGTTGTAAATTGTGTTCAGGTGTGCTTTATTAGCAATTAATATTAGTGCAATGTGTATTAGTTGTGTGAATTTGCGCATGCTCATTTTGAGTTAGTATTTGTGGAATGTGTAGAATGCGATGATGTCATAGTGGTCATTTTCTCTAACATTGTCCAATAGTATTCTGTTTAAATGTGAATTTGCGATGGTGTGGTATTAGTGAAGTGTTGTATATGTATGTTTGTCCTATTATATAGTGATATTGAATGCGATTATTTTGTTAGTGTATGTATATATTTTTTATTCCTTGTTGTTATTTTGCGAATTTCCGCATCTTAAAGTATATGCGTATTCCCCGTATTAAATTTTATTTAAAATCCCCCTGCTTGTGAATGTGTAATGCTTGTGTGCTTTGTTGATTGATTGTTGTTGTGACATTTGCGGCGTGTTATTGTTGTGCATGATGTGGTATGCGTCATATGACCGAGCTGTGCGTATTTCTCGCGAGATCGAGTGTTAGGTGAAAAAAGCTATTTTTTTGCTTTTCCATTGATCTCTATGGGAGACTGTCTAACGCGGGCAGGATTCCGCGTGTGACATACACGCGTTAGGAGCATCGTTAGATGGTCTTTTTTGAACTCGAAATACCGGAGTCAAACAATGCCGTGCATTAGACATAAACCACGCGTAGCGTTAGCAGGCCATCTACCGCCAAACTCCAAATCTAGCCGTTAATTAGCTACAAATAACTACAATTAAATACAATTACATAAACTAACTAAAGTACAAAAAATAAAAAAGCTAAGTTACAAAAAATAAAAAATATAAGTTACAAACATTTCAAACATATTACAACAATTTTAAGCTAATTACACCTAATCTAAGCCCCCTAGTAAAATAACAAAGCCCCCCAAAATAAAAAAATGTCACATCTTTATAGATATTGATTCACTGTCTGCCTGTTACCTAAGCCCCCCTCATGATTTTTACGACACCTCCTCCTCTCCCTGCACTTTCTGTCTTCTTAGCTATTCTGTGTTTTAAGATATAATCTGTAAATTCCATTGAATTGGTCAGTATTGCTTCAGACTTGATAAAGGAAGGAACTCTTCCGAGCTTGTCAACTTATAAATTTATGGTTAGTCCAATAAAAATGTATCATTTCTCAATGCAATACTCTTGTTATTTTGATATCTATTTATCTATCTATCTATCTATCTATCTATATATCTATCATCTATCTATATATAGATGCTCAAAAAACAAAGTATTGCAGTATGCAGTGATACCTTTTTTATTGGACTAACATAATATTTAAAAGACAAGCTTTCGAGAGTTTTCCTCTCTTCCTCAGGTCTAAAGCAATACTGATCATTCTGATATAGATACACATCACATACAACAAATGGAAGGGAGGGAGGGGGGTGATAAAAGCAGAGAATGTGTCTGAAGGAGAAAATAACTGAGAATAGCAAAAAAGAGTAAATAAACAGAGGAGAGTAAATAGGCCAGATGAGAGGAAAAAAAAAGGAAAAAGAAACCAATATAGGACAATAAGATGAGAGATTATAGAAAGTTATGGTAGTGTGTGAGAAAGCCAGAGTCTACATTAAGTCCTTCATTTCTGGTATTGAAATGTGTGATAATTTTAATCTCAAACGTCTTTCGTTCATGAGAGTCTTTGAAATTCCCTTTAAGAATTTTAATCCTGAGGCTAAGGATGGGGTGACCAGTCTGGGTGAAGTGGTGACCAACAGGGGTACAATATTAATTTTCCTTGTGGCTTTTGATCGAGTGTCTGTGTAGATTCATTCTGAGATGCAGCTTTAGGCCAGTTTCTCCAATGTAGCAACCTCTGTCACACACTGTACACTGTATCATGTACACCACATTAGCAGATGAGCACGAACAGGATCCTTTAATATTATATGATGCATTGTTGTGTCTGGCTGTGTTGTTGTTACATATATGTTGACACAGTTTGCAGAGTGATTTGTTGCATCGTGCAGTGCCATTCTGTGTAAGCTTCTGTTCTGTGGTTAATTTTCTGCGGACCAATCTCTGTCTCAGGTTAGGCGGTTGTTTGAATGCTAGTATGGGGGGGTTCAGGAAATATTTTTTTGAGTGTGGGGTCCTCTGAAATTAGTAGTTGTAGCTCTTTAATAATTTTGCGTACTCCTTCCAGAGTAGGGTTGTAAGTGACTACTAGAGGGGTTCTTGTTTTGTTTTCCTTTTCTTTGTATTGTAGGAGTCTTTCCCGTGGTGTTTTTAGGGCAGATTTGATTTTTTAGATATTGTCCTTTCCTTGTAGCCCTTTTGACTAAATGACTCTGAAAGTGTACTCAGGTGCTGATCTCTGTCTTTTGTGTCAGAGCAAATGCGGTGATATCTGATAGCTTGGCTGTAGATGATACCTTGTTTGGTGTGATTGGGATGGAAGCTGGAATTGTGGAGGTAGCTGTACCTGTCTGTGGGTTTTCTGTATATAGATGAATGAAGGATGCCATTGGTGACAGTTATTGTGCAGTCCAAGAAGTTCACACTTTGATTTGAAAAGTCCATTTTAAGGTTTATTGATGGGTGAAATGAATTAAATGTTTTGTGGAAATCTAAGAGGCTTTCTTCTCCTTCTGTCCATATTATGAAAATATCATCGATGTAACGATAATATGTATAAGGTTTGTGGGTCTGAGTACATAAGAATCTGTATTCTAGGTACGCCATGAAAAGATTGGCATATTGGGGTGACATTTTTGTGCCCATCGCTGTCCCTGTCATTTGTAGGTAGTAATTGTTGTTAAAACTGAAATAGTTGTGTGTGAGTATGAATTCTATAAGCTGGGCAATAGTTGCACTATCATATTTTTGTGTTGTTTGGTGGGATGAGAGAAATTTACTGCAGGCCTCAATACCATCCTTATGCGGGATGTTGCTGTATAAGGATTCCACATCCATAGTAACTAGTATAGTGTTTCTAGGTAGTTCATTTATCTGGTTAAGTTTATTAAGGAAGTCTGTAGTGTCCTGTATAAAGCTATCAGTCTTAATAACAAGAGGCTTAAGAATGTTTTCTATTAGGCCAGATATTTGTTCAGTGAATGTTCCCATACCTGTTATAATGGGGCGTCCTGGGTTTCCTGGCTTGTGGATTTTGGGTAGCATGTAGAAGCTACCCATCTGAGGATTGGAAGGTACCAGATTTTCTAATTCTTGCTGTATGTGTTTAGGAAATGTTTTGATAAGTTTTGTGAGTTTAGCTGAATATTCCTTGGTGGGGTCCGTGTCCAGTTTTTTGTAGTAGTTTACATCAGACAACTGTCTGTAACCTTCTGTAGTGTAGTCCTGGGTATTCATGATAACTACTGAGCCACCCTTGTCCGCCGGCTTGATGATGATGTTATTATTATTCATCAAGTTTTTCAAGGCATTTCTTTCCATATGTGAGAGGTTGTAAGCGATTTTTTTCTCTTGTGTGGTGACTAGGGATGCCACTCTCAGGCGAAAACTTTCAATGTAACTGTCCAATTTGATGTTATGTCCTGCTGTCGGTGTAAAATCTTTGTTCTTTTTCCTACCATTCGTGGTTTTTTTGGCATAAAAGAATTCCTTAAGTCTCAATCTTCTGAAAAAGTCTTCCAAGTCTGAATATAACTGGATGTTATCAAGATTTGTGTTAGGACAGAATGTTAGCCCCTTGGATAAGACTGATTTTTCAGGTATTGAAAGGTGATGATTAGAGAGGTTTACAATCCCAGTATTGTCCGTGAATTGTTTTTGGTAGTTAGCAGGCTCAGTTTGGTTTGGGTCATTGGTTGTTCTGGTTGGAGTAAGCTGTTTTTCAATGGAGCAATCAGTTGATCTTTCATTAGGGCTTTCTTTGTGCTGTTTGAGCTCAGACAGTTTCTTATTCTTTTTCCTGATGAGATTATGTTGTTTTTTCCTGTAGAAGTAATCCATTTCTATTTCCATTGCTTTGGTTTCGGATATAACCTGATGAAGGACTGCTTATGACAGAGTATTTATTGTTTTCTGTCATATAGTTGGTGAATTAGGTTGTTTCGTAGTTTCTCACTAGTCTGTCTGCAGAGATTCTCAGTATATGGTGAGTTGTGGGTAGTAGAAAGTGAGTTCTTAATTCAAAGTCCATTAGGGATTAGATACATTTGGATTCCACATCCATAGTAACTAGTATAGTGTTTCTAGGTAGTTCATTTATCTGGTTAAGTTTATTTATTCCTGAACCCCCCATACTAGCATTCAAACAACCGCCTAACCTGAGACAGAGATTGGTCCGCAGCAAATTAACCACAGAACAGAAGCTTACACAGAATGGCACTGCACGATGCAACAAATCACTCTGCAAACTGTGTCAACATATATGTTACAACAACACAGCCAGACACAACAACACGTCATACAATATTAAAGGATCCTATTTGTGCTCATCTGCTAATGTGGTGTACATGATACAGTGTACAGTGTGTAACAGAGGTTGCTACATTGGAGAAACTGGCCTAAAGCTGCATCTCAGAATGAATCTACACAGACACTCGATCAAAAACCACAAGGAAAATGAATATTGTACCCCTGTTGGTCATCACTTCACCCAGACTGGTCACTCCATCCTTAACCTCAGGATTAAAATTCTTAAAGGGAATTTCAAAGACTCTAATGAACGAAAGACGTTTGAGATGAAAATGATCACACATTTCAAATGAAATGAAGAACTTAATGTAGACTCTGGCTTTCTCACACACTACCATAACTTTCTATAATCTCTCATCTTATTGTCCTATATTGGTTTCTTTTTTCTTTTGTTTTTCCTCTCATCTGGCCTATTTACTCTCCTATGTTTATTTACTCTTTCTGGCTATTCTCAGCTATTTTCTCCTTCAGACACATTCTCTGCTTTTATTACCCCCCTCTCACCCCCCTCCCTCCCTTCTATTTGTTGTATGTGATGTGTATCTATATCAGATTGATCAGTATTGCTTCAGACCTGAGGAAGAGAGGAAAACTCTCGAAAGCTGTTAGTCCAATAAAAAAGGTATCACTGCATACTGCAATACTTCGTTTTTTGAGCATCTATCTACTGGACTAACTGGACTAACACGGCTACTCCAATCTTCACTATATATATATATATATATATATATATATAGGGAGACTAGACTCCCTATATATATATATATATATATATATATATATATATATATATATACTTTTGTGGCAGTTAAATTCCTTAAAACATGCAATATAATTTTTATTCAATTTTGACGTGTTTTAATGTGTTTTTAGTGCTATAATTCACTTCCCAATGTGTATAAAATACTCACAAGGGTTGCAGCACTCCGCTGTGCTGATAGAAGCAAGCAGAGATTATGCAGTGTCTCTGCTCACTGATTCAAGCCCCCCCCTCCCCCACCCCCTCTATTTAATATTGAAAATACTTTCAGGAGGGTAGGTGAATACATCTGTTATGAAATAGAATTATACAATGTTATAATGATCGCCATTGTACTCATATAAATGATATTATGATCTTACAATGTAACTATGATGTTATTGTGTGTATAGATTTGTATGCTCAGTTGTATTGAGCCTTCATTCCAACAAGATGGCCCTTTAAAAGCAGTTTATTATATTTATCAATACTTTTGCATTTTTGGGGGGTTTTTTGTATTTTTTTGTTTTTGTTTATATATTTTGTATTTTTTTTTTTTAAAACGGTTTAGAATTGTTTCAAATCTTTTGAACCATACTTCTGTTTGTGATCACACGGTGTGTCTTGATTACACTTGTTAGAATATGGATCTTGCTGGTTTAAGTCCTTTTTAACCCCTTAAAGGACCAGTCAACACAGTAGATTTGCATAATCAACAAATGCAAGATAACAAGACAATGCAATAGCACTTAGTCTGAACTTCAAATGAGTAGTAGATTTTTTTCTGACAATTTTAAAAGTTATGTATTTTTCCACTCCCACTGTACCATGTGACAGCCATCAGCCAATCACAAATGCATACACGTACCAAGTGACAGCAATCAGCCATTCACAAATGCATACACGCTTATTCTTGCACATGCTCAGTAGGAGCTGGTGATTCAAAAAGTTTAAATATAAAAAGACTGTGCGCATTTTGTTAATGGAAGTAAATTGGAAAGTTGTTTAAAATTGCATGCTCTATCTGAATAATGAAAGTTTAATTTTGATTGAGTGTCCCTTTAACAACTGCAACATACCCTGTATGTCGCTGGTTGTTAAGGGATTGTCTGGGTATAATAGCGAGGGTCTTGCCGTGAGCGTCAAGACAGCAATATTAGACCCTCCCTCTCTCCTGCAGACAGTCGTGCTATTGAAAAACATAACCCCATAGAAAGACCAGTGACGTACGGGGTACATCACTGGTCATTAAGGGATTAAATACTATCAGGTTTTGATGCATTGATACGCCTGATGAAATGGTGAAGACTCGCCAGAAACACAGCCCTTCAAGCTCCATTCGGAGCTTGATAAATGGGCCCCTTTATGTAGTATATAAATACATTTTATACTTTTAGATTGGTATATTTGGTACATATATTATCATCATTGTTGTTACTTGTGGCGCCCCCTAGTCTTGAAAAAAGATTTGTTTTTCCTTATTGCATATATACAGTATTAATGTGTTTTTAATAGTAATACGTTAAATTCCTATGCTCTTCACATAGAAAATGTTTTTATTTTTTATTTTTGAAGAAAAATGTACACATATATACTGTATATATAGTGTTAGATTATATATATGTGTAATGTTAAATATGGGCAGCGAATTGCTGCCCACTGGCCGTGATGCAGAGCGGAAAGGTTTGTGGGAGCCAACCTTTGTCTGTATGGTCCTTTTTTTAAATCATCCATAATACCCTTTAAATAACACAGCTAAAATGTTCATACAAATCCCATTATAAAGTGAGGGGAAAAATTGTTAGGTAAATGAAATAACCATTTTAATTTCCTTGCATAATAGTAAGAGAAATGCTTTTTAGAACTTTGGTGTTGTTAGCGAAAATTCCTGTATTCTAATCTGCGTTAGATAGCTTTAAGATATAAAAAAAAACCTGTTTATTTTTGTCAATATTTCCCTAGCATATAAACCTTTACCTCATAGTCCCCCCTGTTAAGCTATTTAGACTGTAATAGAATTAGATTTACAGTATGCATGGTTATATCTTGTTTATATTTTAGGTAGCAAAATATAAAAAAAAATTAGAATGTCAGATTGTATAATGAATTTGAATCCAGCAGAAAAAGAGACGTTTAGGAAACATATACATGTTTAGTATATATGCATATAAGGGAATTTGTATTTGCTTTTTGAAGTGAGTTATTTATTATATTAATAAGTACTTAATGAAAGTCAGCCTCATATTTAGAAATATTAAATATTATAACTTCTAAATGGCCACATTTGATAAATAAGACATCATCTTTGTACAATATGTAACTTTTGGCATATTAAGTTACAGTAATAAAGGAAACATCTGCACTGTATGCACAAGTATAATCTTATTAATTAAAACCAACATATACTGAAGAATAAAATTTATTGCATGTCGGTAAAGCACATTTTTATAACAGTATTGCATGAGCTGACCCAATCTCTCTTACTCTTTCTGTATGGCCCCAATATTCAAACCATAGACATTTTGTTAAAAAGGGGGTGGACCTGCGTAGTGCCGGTGAGTGCCGATGTGTCTACAATAGGATATAAAGGGGAGCGCTACATGAGCTTAAGATCACTGACAGCACCACTTGTTGGCACTTTCAGTGGGCAGGGGGCATATTTGTAGTCTTTTAAGACAGTGCAGACAATGGGCCCGATTTATTATAGTGCAAGCGGACATGATCCACTGTAGCGGATCATGTCCGCGGCACATTGATAAATGTCGACAGCATAACACATTGAAAAGGTATCCATTACTTTACTTGACAATGTCGGTGCCAATGCTGCTTGGAATATTTCGCCAGCATCGGCACCCATTTCAATGTAATGTAAAATGCCCCACTGCTGCCTTTAAATAGTAATGTTAGCACTTTTAAATATTTTGCCGGCATTTTCAACATCTCATTGGATCCCTTTTGAATATATTGCAGCACTTTTGGGGCCTCTATCTCTATCTTTCTTGCTATCCCTCTCCCTCTCTCTCTCTCTCTCTCTCTCTCGTTCTCTCACTCTTTCTCTCACTCTTTCTCTCTCTCTGTCTCTCTCTCTCTCCCTCTTTCTTGCTCTCTCTCCTTCTCTGTCTCTCTCTCTATCGCTCCTTCCCTCTCTCTCTTTCTCCCTATCTCACTTTCTCTCTCACCCTCTCTCTTTATCTTTCTCTCTCTCTCCCTCTCTCTCTCTTTCTCTCCCTCTCTCTCTCTCTCTCTCTTTCTTTCTTTCTTTCTTTCTTTCTTTCTTTCTTTCTCTCTTTCTATCGCACTTTCTCTCCCTCTCTCTCTCTCCCTCTCTATCTTTCTTTCTCTCTCTCACTCTCGCTCTTTCTATCCTGGAAACTCTTTTGATTGCTTCGCTTTCCTTTTCCAATGTACATTGCAGAAATATTTCAGGATCATTGCCATTTATTTTCTGACTGATTAATGCAGATTAAAAATGCGCTTTTATGATATTTTCTTGCTACTCTCTGCTTTTTTATTTTCTTTAAAAAAAATCTTCAATCTTGGCAAATACGTCATTAGAGAAATACCATCTGGCACATTTTGCTTTATAAATAAAGAAGAACAATCAGCAGCAGCACATGGGCACATTTTCACAATGCTGTTGTTTAATTGGAGAAAGCAAACTAATGATACAGATGAGGCTTTTCATTGCTTTTTGATGTTACTTTCTGTGTACACTGCTTGCAACTTATCAGTTATTCAACCTTGTGAAAGCCAAATGCTTTAATCCTGCACATATTTCAAGATTGGCTGGCTGATATATAAAGCACTGCATGATAGGAGATCCAAGTAAAAGAAGAAACGCTTTTCCAACAGTTGACAGTCTCTTTAATAACACCTTGTATAATATCATTGCCCACTTATGAGGCCACAGCTATTAAGCATAATGCACTAATATTGCAGATATATTCTGCACATGTTCAGAGAGGCCTTGACTTGTGAATATTTTGAAGAATATTAAACACACAATTTAATGAAAGAATAAAATTTAGAATCAGTGTACAAGCTGACTAGAAAATATTACCTGAATATCTCTATACATAAAAAAGAAGATATTTTACCTCAATATGTCCTCAGTAGCCACATACCATTGTAAAGAGACTTTAAATAGCCAATCAAGATGCTAGTCCCAGGACTTGCAAGGGAGTGTGAATCTGGCATGTGCAGTCTCGTTACTTCCATCCTCAGTTTACTATGAAATCTCACTAAAGGAAAATGTGACATTAGCACTGATAAAGCTGATTGGCTGTCTTTTTTTTCTCTTCAAGATGCAGCTGACTGTAGCTGAAGGATAACTGTCAACAGAGCACTTAATATTGTAACCTGAAGAAATGTTGGGATAAAATATGTCCCTTTTATACATAGATATTTTCTTGTTAGCTTTTTACAGTTATAAAGCATCACTTTCAAGTGAGTTAGCATATGGGTATTATGTCCCTTTAAGAAAAACAATGTTCCTGCTTACCTAATTTTTTTGTAAAATATTAGCTGGATAATTCCTTTTTCCCATTATCATTCTTATTTTTTAAATATACATTCCTTTCATTTGTTAAAACTACCCCTGAAAGCTTGTTTCAGAACAACCGCCTATTTTCAATAAAACCCATTTTGAAAATGAATACCTTGCGGAAAAAACTCACAATAACATTGCAACTCAAAAATTTAAGAATTTGTGCACAACCCTCATGACAATTGTAAGTTGCTATTTAAAGTGATGGTAAATAATGTTTTAAAATACTCAAGTGGAACCTTCATTACGTTAACATGTAAACCGCTATATGAAGCACAAATTGTAAGCTGCAGGATAATGCACCTTCATGTGTGAGAATAATTTTGCAATGAAAATTGTGGCTTTTTTTTGTCAAATGAGAATATTATTTTATGTTTTCACTTTTCACTAATTGGCCTGTGCCCCAGAACAAAAGAACCCTTGCTAACCAATCACAAACTTATATGCAGATATAGCATGAATTCTGTTGCACATGTGCAGTTAAGATGAGAGGCTTCTGTAGCCTGTCCACTTTTCCACCCTTATGGTGGTTTAGCACTGATTCAACTTCATTACTTAGTAATAATTTATTTAAAGGGATACTGAACCCATTTTTTTTTCTTTCATGATTCAGATAGAGCATGCATTTTTAAGCAACTTTCTAATTTACTCCTATTATCATTTTTTCTTCATTCTCTTGCTATCTTTATTTGAAAAAGAAGGCATCTAGCCCAGCCAATTTTTGGTTTAGAACGCTGGACAACACTTGTTTATTGGTGGGTGAATTTATCTACTAATCAGCAAGAACAACCCTGGTTGCTCACCAAAAATGGGCGGGCATCTATACTTAGATCCTTTATTTTCAAATAAAGATACCAAGAGAATTAAGAAAATTTGATAATTGGAGTAAATTAGAAAGTTGCTTAAAATTGCATGCTCTATCTGAATCACAAAAGAAAAAAAAAATGGGTTCAGTGTCCCTTTAAAGGTCTCTTACTATCTTTATTTTAAAAGCAGGAATGTAAATCTTAGCAGCCAGCCCATTTTAGGTTCAGCACCATGGATAACACTTGCTTATTGGAGGCTTACATTTACCCACCAATAAGCAAGCATAACCCAGGTTCCCAACCAAAAATGGTCCGGCTCCTATGCATCACATTCCTGCTTTTTAAATAAAGATAGCAAGAGAACAAAGAAAAATTGATAATAGGAGTAAATTAGAAAGTTGCTTAGAATTGCATGCTCTGTCTGAATAATGAAATAAAAAATTTGGGTTTAGTGTCCCTTTAAGGCCGTCTAGCAGTATTTAATGCCCCCGCTTCTGTGCTAACTCCGCTAGAAGTAATTTTTTACACGTGTTGGGTAGCACCCGTATTACAAGTTGAAAGTAAAACGTTTTCACTTGCGCAATAACCAGATGCGTGCAAAAAGCTGAACTTAGAAATGTCAGTACAGGTAAAAGCAGAAAGTTACCAGGTGGGGGATGTTACAGTGAAACTATAACAATTGGAGGCGCTGAGTAAGGTTAGTCGCTTAATTTTTACTTCCTGATGAAGAATTTGTCTGATTTATCTAGGGAAATCTATCATTAGAAGCTCTGTACTGGACCCACCTTCTTACCACACAGCAGGATATAACTGAATACAATGTTCTTCAAAGGACTGAAAAGCCAGACTGACATTCAACAATTTGGCCAAGTTTTCTGTATCTTCTAGTTGTTTTCCTAATACCACAATCCCTTTATGCTGTACCTGAAACTGTTTCACTTGCTCATAGACTGACTTTACTTGCAACTTGACTGCCTCCATCTTTTCCAATGGAATTATTGTCCTTTCACCTTATTTGCACCTTTACCAGCTGCACCTCAAGCTGAAGAAATATATTCAACCAAACCTCTCCTGATACATCAGTCAGAGCCATAGAAGCCAATCAGAAATGACTGCCTGGCCAATCTATACAGTAGCAAAGGCAAATACTGCAATAACTCTCACATCCATCAGGCAATCAGAGAGAAAGCTGAGTGCAAATGAAGATAGAAGAACTTTGTTAAACTTTAAATAAGAATAGACAATGGCAATATTCCTTCATTAAAAAACACAAATATACAGCTCAAGTGCCCTGCTTTGGAAGTCAGAATTTTGCATTCCCAGACAATATGTCTTTTTTTAATACATTTTTTTCATGAGTCAGATACACCATACAATTTTAAACAACTATGCAATTTACATTTATTATTAAATGTTCTTTGTATTCTTGTTATCCTTTTTTGAAAAGCATGGATGTAAGCTCAGGAGTGTGGCTGTGTCTAAAGCCCTATATGACAGGAGTTTTGCAACAATGTTATACATTAGCAAGAGCACTAGATAGCAGCACTATTTCCTGTCATATAGTGCTCCAGGCATGTGCACGCTACCTACCTAGGTTTCTCTTCAACAAAGAATAACATGAGAACATAGCATGTTAGATAATAGAAGTAAATTGGAAAGTTTTTTTTTTTTAAATTGTATTCTCTAGCTGAATAATGAAAGAAATATTTTGGGTTTAATGTCCCTTAAAGTCTGCTTCCAGAAGATACTTTACTTCTTATACTGCATTCTCCCAATTAGGAACGAAGAGAAAAAAAAAGTTAATTTATAAAGTATTTCCCTTTTTGTTAAAATGGTAATAGTATCTAAGTGATTTGAGTTGTTATTTTATTGTGATCTCCTATTCATTTGTATTCTATTTATGCTGTGACAATGGATACACTTGTTAAAATAAAAAAAAAAAAAAAAAAAAAAAAAATGTAATAGCATTTAAAGGGCTAAAATGATATGTGAAGTTATTAATTCCATAACATTTTTCAGTGAAAGACATCACTTAAGAACTATTAGAAAATGAATACAAAAAGTGATTTAAATAATATCATGTGAAGGATACACTAATATATCTTGATTTAAATATAAAAATCAAATATTTAAAGTGATATGAAACACAATTTTTTTTTCTTTCAGAATTCAGACAGAGCTTGCTTCATTCTATTGGTATCGTTTGTTGAAATAACAACAACACACTACTGGGAGCTAGCTGAATACATTTAGTGAGTCAATAACAGGAGGCATATATGTGCAGCTACCAATCAGCAGCTCCCAGTAATACATTGCTGTTCTTGAGTCTACCTAGGTATTCTTTGAACAAAGTATACCAAGAGGATGGGACAAATTTGATAATAGAAGTAAACTGGTAAATTGTTTGAAATTGCATGCTCTATCTGAATCATAAAATAAACAATTTGGGTTTCATGTCCCTTTAAGTAACTGGGATAACATTCTATGAAGGATACACTTGTACCTCTATGTATTTCAATAGGTGCAATAATGTTATACTGCACGTGATAAATAGTAATAGAGAAATGATTGCCAAAATGCTACTCATAGAGCATAGCTATGATAACTCTAAGGGGCCCATTTATCAAGCTCTGTATGGAGCTTGAAGGGCCGTGTTTCTGGCGAGCCTTCAGACTCGCCAGAAACACCAGTTATGAAGCAGTGGTCTAAAGACCGCTGCTCCATAACCTTTCCACCTGCTCTGAGGAGGCGGACAGACATCGCGGGAAATCAACCCGAATAAATACGATCGGGTTGATTGACACTCCCTGCTAGCGGCCGATTGGCTGCAAATCTGCAGGGGGCGGCGTTGCACCCGCAGTTTACAAGAGCTGCTGGTGCAATGCTGAATGCAGAGAGCGTATTGCTCTCCACATTCAGAGATGTCTGTCGGACCTGATCCGCTGATCGGATCATGTCGGACAGACATTTCATAAATAGGACCCTATAAATGGCGCACAGCTGATTTTATAATGTCAGTTCACCAGTAACCATCCCACAGAACATCTGAAGCAGTGCATAAACAAATTTATTAAAATACATCAAATGTACAAAATTAAGTTAAAAGGCCACAATATTGCAAACATATAAAAACCACCAAAGCTATGTACCACTTTATAAGCCAAGTGGGCAGATACAACTATTCTATTAAAGGGATACTGAACCCAATTATTTTTTTCCGGGATTCAGATAGAGCATGCAATTTTAAGCAACTTTCTAATTTACTCCTATTATCAACTTTTCTTCATTCTCTTGGTATCTTTATTTGAAAAGCAAGAATGTAAGTTTAGATGCTGGCCCATTTTTGATGAACAACCTGGATAAATTCATCCACTGATAAATAAGTACTGTCCAGGGTTCTCAACCAAAAATTGCCTGGCTCCTTAGCTTAGATGGCTTCTTTTTCAAAAAAAAGATAGCAAGAGAACGAAGAAGAAAAATGATAATAGGAGTAAAATAGAAAGTTGCTTAAAATTGCATGCTCTATCTGAATCATGAAAGAAAAAAATGGGTTCAGTGTCCCTTTAAGCAGGGATGCATAAAGGTCTTGTAATACCACAGTACTGTCTATAGCTATAGTCTCTATTGTTCCACAGCGCCCTCTCTTGTGATGTATATTGCGTGGCTTAGAGTCACTATCCAATGTACAGTTTTTTTCCATGTTCAAACAGCTTTTATAATATAATTTTAAAAACTTGAGAGACTTTTTTTACGTTTAGTCTTCAGACACTGGAGATCTTCTTAACATTCAACAAAAGCACATTCAGATATGTATGTTTTCATTTTTAAACAGCAATACAATATCTTAAAGCACAGATACTCATATATATTTCAAACTGATAGTTCTCTTACTGGGAGAAAAATATGGCAGTGATAAAATGTAGACTTTTTTATAGAGATAATGTCTGCAATTTTAAATGGTTGTTTTATGTAAAAGAAATTCTGTAGTTTTGAAATATGATTACTTTATTTCTGACCATGATAAAAGCTATTTGTTTTGCTTAAAAAAACACATGTTTTCCTGCCAGTAAATACATATGCCATATTAGTTATAGTTTAATGTATATTTTGCAGAATTTTGAGTGCCTAGGGCAGCACAAAATCTAAATACGCCGCTGCTTTCACGATTCAGATAGAGTATGTCTTTTCAAGACACTTTTTAAACTCACTTCTATTATCAAGTTTAATTTGTTATTTTGGTATCCTTTGTTAAAAAAAAACATATGTACATATCCTCAGCAGCAATGCACTAATGTGAGCTAGCTGGTGATTGGTGGTCACACACATTTGTACTTGTCATTAGCTCACTGGATGTGTTCAGCTAGCTCCCAGCAGCGCATTCCATTGTCTGGAGCTTTATTTAACTGTGTGTTTAGTCCCTTCGCCGAAGTGATACACAAAATACTACATAGTGCAATAATAAAATTCCAGAGCATATTCAAGCATTTTAGTTTTGCGCTTTTATGCTTCTTTAAGACTCACTTTACACATAAAAACGGTTCTCCTAAAATATAATTGTGTATTATGGAATATTTTTTTACTCTTTTTTGTTATTAGTCTACAATAAGGATAATTGGTAAGCTGTTAAATTGTTTTAATGTAAACATCATTTTGACTTGGTTGAACTATCATTTGCAAAAGTGTGCCCAGTTACAGCCAGTCAACGTAATTACAAATATGCTAATCGCTAAATTAGTTTTCCATGCACGAAACATTAAGAATATAAACGTAATCTCCTCTTATTAAAGTATTGCCAGTAATTATAGAAAGCAGGCGGTTTTGGTTTTCTAGTTAAGTGTTTTTATATCGCTAGTTATGTTTTAGAGGAAATGTATTTTAATAAATTGCTGTTCAAGGGAACAATGTGAATATCCTATTAATGTGGTACATAGATGCTGTTCACATCATTAACATGTAATCATGTGCTAGACAAGAAGTAACAGGTTTAATCTTGTTTTATTTCTTAATAATGTTTATGTCCTTGAATTCATCTTTTTTCAGTTCTCACAATTTTTTGTGGTAAATGACAAAAGCTCATAAAAGTGATATAGGAACTTTTTGTGTTCTCGTTCTCACAGTCTACAACATATATTTCTGCAACAGCTAAAATCATAAAAAATGTTGGCGTTCTTTTTTTTTTTTTAAAAAAATGTGTTGAATATATTATTCTTCACAATGTGAAACAGGTAAAATAACTCAACAACTATAAAGATATTAATCAAGTTTTGAGAAATTAAATGCCAAGATTGTATCATCATGAAGCTGAAACGTCTGCTGCTTGGAAGTAAAAATCAATACAGTAACTTACAACACAGCATAATCTACAGTTACTTTTTACTAATTATTTATACACATTTGTTGACATATAGCTTTTGTGAATTATATTTTTTTATATTTATTTTTTCTACAACTGCTAAAAAATGCCTTGCAAATCACATATCATTCATGTATATTTCAACATAGGATGAAAAACTTTACACAGGTTTATTAAATATAAGCTTGTATCAGTGGAAAATGGGGGAAAAAAGTTAAATTTAAAAAAAAAAGAAAATACAGTACTGTGCAAGTTTTAGGCAGGTGTAAAGTAAGAAGGTTGAAGAAATAGAAATATTAATGTTATTTTTTATCAATTAAAGGGATAAAACAAGTTGGGATAGAGACAAAATAATATAATATGTACTTTAATTACTTTACCTGCAAATTTATACTGCAGTGCCTCTCCATTAACCATTTCTTTTTAGTTTCTGAATTGTAAAGCTCTAACTCCCCCTACACATTTCCTTCTATGGCTGTATCTATATCTATTGTTCGTTTGGTAGAATGCAAAAGTGAATAGGGATTATCTGCTGGAGCATGCCTAGAAGCTGTGAACTCAGTTGAAATACAATGCCTGTGTCTAAACACTGATAAGGGGGGTGGAGTTAGCTGCTCCAGACAGCTTAGCTATGTAATTCATTTTCCTTATTTTTGAAAATTATTTTAAAATACTTGCCAGCAATTTTAAACATTTTTTTTATGCAAACTATTTTAAATGAATGATCCCTTTTAGGATATGCACAAATCTCAACCTGTTTTATGGCACTTTAACAAATGCAAAGTAAGTGAACAGAAGAAAAATGTTGAGGATCATAGACTCAGTGGTCGACCAAGGAAACTTAGTGCAGCAGATGAAAGACACTTCATGCTTACTTCCCTTCACAATTGGAAGAGGTCCAGCAGTGCCATCAGCTATGAATTGGCAGAAACCGGTGGGACCGTAGTAAACCCATCTACTATCCAGAGAAGTCTGGTCAGAAGTGGGCTTCATGGAAGACTTGCGGACAAAAAGCCATACCTCCGACAGGGAAAAAAGGCCAAGTGATTCAACTATATACGAAAACACAGAAACTGGGATGCAGAAAATGCCAGCAGGTGTTATGGACTGATGAGTCGAATTTGAAATATTTGGCTGTAGCAGAAGGCAGTTTGTTCACCAAAGAACTGGAGAGTGGTACGACAATTAATGTTTACAGGTAATAATGAAGCATGGTGGAGGTTCCTTGCAAGTCTGGGGCTGCATTTCTGCAAATGGAGTTGGGGATTTTTTCAGAATTAATGGTCTTCTCAATGCTGATAAGTACAGGCAAATACTTTTCCATCATGCAAAACCATCATGGAGTCATATGATAGGCCCCAAATGTATACTGCAGCATGACAACAGACCCAAACATACAACCAAAGTCATTAAGAACTATCTTCAGCGTAAGGTAGAACAAGGAGTCCTGAAAAGTGATGGCATGGCTCCCACAGAGCCATGATCTCAACATCATCAAGTTTGTCTGTGATTACATGAAGGGACAGAAGCAACTGAGGCTACCTAAATCCACAGAAGAACGGTGGTTCTCCAAGATGTTTGGAACAACCTACCTGCTGAGTTTCTTGAAAAAGGGTGTGCAAGTGTACCTAGAATAATTGATGCTGTTTTCAAGGCAAAGGGTGGTCACACCAAATATTGATTTTAAACATGAAACATTTAAACCAAATATTTATTTTAAACATGGGACATTTACTCTAAGACTTAACTTTTTGCTCTATATGAAGCCTATAGCATACATATACATCCTTTGCATAACAATGAAGACTTGCTCTTTGTTTATTAAGAAACAGATTTGATGAATCCTTGAAGGAACATAATAGTACAAAAAGAAAATGCTGTACTGTGTTAGAGCAGTGTATCATCACACTGTTGCTTGCATACAACTATGTGTATCACACATAGTCAAAGGGGCAGTCTAGTCCAGAATTGTTTATTTTTTTAAATGATAGATAATTCCTTTATTACCCATTCCCTAGTTTCCATAACCAACATGGTCATATTATTATACTTTTTATCTCTGTGATTACTTTGTATCAAAGCCCCTGCAGACTGCCCCCCCATCTCAGTTCTTTTGACAGATCCCAAGACGAATTTAAAATCTACAAGAATAAACAATATATCAATTATAACACAAAATATGTGATATATTTGTTGACATGCAGGGACCGTGGGAAAAAGTATGTGGGTCACACAACCAGATTTCTTAAGGATCGATTTTTGGAGCAGTTACGTGCAATTGAAGATCAAAAATCAACTACTCCAATAGCCCTGCATTTCCATAAGTATCACGCATCTAATAGTTCATTACTAAGAGTACAAGGTATTGAGCATGAGACACCCCAGAGGGGGAAATAGGATTAGAACATTAAAGCAACAAGAAGTTTTTTGGATTTTCCATCTAGAAACTAGAATTCCAGCAGGACTAAATAGTGAATGGGATGTAAAATTATTTGTTGATTAAAGTCCTGTAGAAGGAGTGTTAATATATATATGTAAAAGTGAGTATATTTACATCATTAAACTCATGAGACAAATATAATCCCAAAATATCAGTATTAATTACATGTATATTCCTATATTCAAGAGATATATCAGTTAATTATATACTATATATATTTAAGGGAGTTATCACCCACTTAGAAATTAATATAATTTTTCCAATTTTTTCAGCTTCTTAATTGTTTACATTTTTACAATTTTACAATTTTATACATTCATTCATGTAAGCATGCAATTTGGAAATATGTATTGCAATTTGGAAATATGTATCACATTGTAAATAAGCATTGCAAATGTTAATTGGTAATCCTGTTTATATATACAGGGAGTGCAGAATTATTAGGCAAGTTGTATTTTTGAGGATTAATTTTATTATTGAACAACAACCATGTTCTCAATGAACCCAAAAAACTCATTAATATCAAAGCTGAATAGTTTTGGAAGTAGTTTTTAGTTTGTTTTTAGTTATAGCTATTTTAGGGGGATATCTGTGTGTGCAGGTGACTATTACTGTGCATAATTATTAGGCAACTTAACAAAAAACAAATATATACCCATTTCAATTATTTATTTTTACCAGTGAAACCAATATAACATCTCAACATTCACAAATATACATTTCTGACATTCAAAAACAAAACAAAAACAAATCAGTGACAATATAGCCACCTTTCTTTGCAAGGACACTCAAAAGCCTGCCATCCATGGATTCTGTCAGTGTTTTGATCTGTTCACCATCAACATTGCGTGCAGCAGCAACCACAGCCACCCAGACACTGTTCAGAGAGGTGTACTGTTTTCCCTCCTTGTAAATCTCACATTTGATGATGGACCACAGGTTCTCAATGGGGTTCAGATCAGGTGAACAAGGAGGCCATGTCATTAGATTTTCTTCTTTTATACCCTTTCTTGCCAGCCACGCTGTGGAGTACTTGGACGCGTGTGATGGAGCATTGTCCTGCATGAAAATCATGTTTTTCTTGAAGGATGCAGACTTCTTCCTGTACCACTGCTTGAAGAAGGTGTCTTCCAGAAACTGGCAGTAGGACTGGGAGTTGAGCTTGACTCCATCCTCAACCCGAAAAGGCCCCACAAGCTCATCTTTGATGATACCAGCCCAAACCAGTACTCCACCTCCACCTTGCTGGCGTCTGAGTCGGCCTGGAGCTCTCTGCCCTTTACCAATCCAGCCACGGGCCCATCCATCTGGCCCATCAAGACTCACTCTCATTTCATCAGTCCATAAAACCTTAGAAAAATCAGTCTTGAGATATTTCTTGGCCCAGTCTTGACGTTTCAGCTTGTGTGTCTTGTTCAGTGGTGGTCGTCTTTCAGCCTTTCTTACCTTGGCCATGTCTCTGAGTATTGCACACCTTGTGCTTTTGGGCACTCCAGTGATGTTGCAGCTCTGAAATATGGCCAAACTGGTGGCAAGTGGCATCTTGGCAGCTGCACGCTTGACTTTTCTCAGTTCATGGGCAGTTATTTTGCGCCTTGGTTTTTCCACACGCTTCTTGCGACCCTGTTGACTATTTTGAATGAAACGCTTGATTGTTCGATGATCACGCTTCAGAAGCTTTGCAATTTTAAGAGTGCTGCATCCCTCTGCAAGATATCTCACTATTTTTTACTTTTCTGAGCCTGTCAAGTCCTTCTTTTGACCCATTTTGCCAAAGGAAAGGAAGTGCCTAATAATTATGCACACCTGATATAGGGTGTTGATGTCATTAGACCACACCCCTTCTCATTACAGAGATGCACATCACCTAATATGCTTAATTGGTAGCAGGCTTTCGAGCCTATACAGCTTGGAGTAAGACAACATGCATAAAGAGGATGATGTGGTCAAAATACTCATTTGCCTAATAATTCTGCACACAGTGTATATATATATATATATATATATATATATATATATATATATATATATATATAGTTTATATTGTAAAGAGCAGCCAGTAATAAGGGTAAGGGAGCAGTCATTTAAGTGTTGGGAAAGACTTAAATAGTTAATTTAATTTGATTAATTACCTCATATGATCTTTTTAAATATGACTGTTAGCTCCTTAATCCCTAGGTCATTGAGGAAGTTACGTTTTTATAACGAAACATGTTTGACCATGTTAACTCCTACTTCCTATTTTTTTATCTGAATGTTAATGGCTGATTGCTGCTGTTTTTATGGATGAATAAAGAATACTTTTGTTTTTGCACACTGTTCCTGTGTGTCATTTGAGTACCTCCATTGTGCTGGATTGTCGTTGTTTGGGAGGCATGGGTGAAGCTTTCCTACTGGGTTCCGTCTAGCACCGGACTGTGGTGTTAGTATTTAGTTCCAGGAGGGACATCCTGTTGGTGTGACCAAGTGGCAGAAGTGACGTTCAGCGTGAAGCACGTCAGAAGACACACAGAAAAAAAGAGGAGGATTTCCGGAGCGCTTGCCTTTGTTGCAATTGGAATTTGTCTACTTCACCTAACGGTAAGCGGCTTGATTTTTCTCCCCTCTTGTATCAAGATATATGTGACAAATAGATGTAGAAGACGCTGACAAAAGACCAAGTTCTAAAAAGGATGTATATGTATAAGGACACTATACTGAGAATAGGAATTTGCTATAAATGAGACCAAAGATATTAAAAGGAAGAAAAAATAGCTTATAGAGGTTTAAAACTTATCTCTATATTGACACAAAGCATATATAAGCTATAAGGATATGGGTCTTTTTACAACATTATGTACCACATTCTCCTAATAGAGTGTCTTATACAGGAAATAAAGTATAGACAGCTTCATATAGGGGAAGTTGATATTAACACTCCAATAATATATAAAATAAAGGGTGTAACTGTCTATCTTTGTGGGAGCTACAGGAAAATAAATCCAATGAGTACAAAATATCAGTGAAATAGGAATAGCAGTATGGCTGCTCAAATCTTTGTATTTCAACAATTTGAGGATTTACCAATTAACTGTGATGACTTTGAGGAAGACACAGTGGAAAAAGAAGCCAGTGAAAATGTGGCCACTGTATTCTTTAAAATGAAACAAATATTGAAATTAGACACAAGACTGGAACTTAACATACAGGCTTTTATGATTTATAAAATGTTTCTGTATATTCCAAGGGGCTTACGATTACGAAAGTTTCCATCTTTTGAAGTGACTAATAGTGTGTTCATAGCTAAATGGAATGATATTCTCACAAATTGCTCTTTGGTGCTAATAGATTTATTAATTAAGTACAAAAACCAACAAAAGTTGGATTTAAAAAATAAGATAAAAAAGTACAGGAATTCATACGTCCATTAGCAGCCAATGAGGAATTTAAAAAGTATGATGAGAAGATCAGAAATGTAATATCTGAATTTAAGGAGAGCATGTGGAAGTTTAAGAAATTTAAGATTTCTAGGGACAAAAGTGATTATGAAAACAATACTGGTTATAAGTGGACACACATGGGTGGTAGAAATAAATTTAGAAAAGCACAACAGAATAAAAACATAAACAAAGTCACATTTAGTGATCAGGATACTGACTGTGATTATAACTCCTCAGATTTTGACAGTGCAGGAGAGGAAAAAATGGAAGATAGTACTGTTTCAGCATTTGTTTTACAGACAGATGTGACACATAATGCAAATGAATCCAATCTGTCAAAAAATGGGGAGGGCATAGTCGGATGCAAAGTAAAGGACAAAAACAACACAGAAAAGGAAAACAAGAAGGGGTGGGAGAAAAAGGAGTAAGCAAAACTTACATTACTCAAGAGAAACAACACAGGTATCCAAGGAGGGAGAGACAGGATCAGGAGAGGAAATACATTTAGACAATCTTAATGTTATCAATCTATCCTCACATTAGTTAACAGAGAACCAAGAGAAGGTTCTGTCATTAGGCTTACATTTTTCTCCTATTAGTCACTTTAATTTGTTTAGAACTATTGTTGACGTTAATAAATTTGTGAGATCTTTAGTTTTGAAAAAACATTTTATCACAAATACAGAGGACACATTGGAAACAATGGGTATAAGACAGGAAGTGAATTTAGAGAACGATTTTAATTTCCAAGATATATGTACTGAACTTCAACTAGTATCCCTTCAAATGGAAAGTGGGAATTTGGCCCAGAGTGTGGACAATAGTGAATTGGATTTAACCAAGTTCAAACAGAAATCCACTTTCTATTCTGTTCATTCCAGAACCAATGCTGTTGAGGGGTTTCAGAAAACTGTTGAGCCGGTTAGGTCAAAGCATAAAGAGAAAGAATTATGCCACAAATAATCTAAACAAGAGTGAATATGAGGGACTTCGACAGCTTGAATCTGATAAATCAATTGTTATCCGAAATTCGGACAAAGGTGGCAATGTGGTCCTACTTAATAAAAATGATTATATCAATGAAGCCAATAGACAATTGGGAGATAGTGATGTATATGAGTTGTTGACAATGCAGTAAATAATGGAGTAATTACTGAAAAAAATGCAGAATATTTGAAGGTGGATCACCCAGTAACAGCTATATTCCACTATTTACCAAAGGTACATAAAGACCCTGTTATGCCTCCAGGATGCCCAATCATAGCAGGCATAGGCTCATTAAATGAGCCATTAAGTGAAATGGTAGATACTTATTTACAACCATTAGTAAAAAATCTCAAGAGTTACATTCGAGACACTACGGATTTAATATCCCAGATAGAGAAAGTAGAGTAGCAAAATAACTACTGTTTTTTGACTATAGATGTAGTGTCATTATACACTTTTTTTATTATCAGGTATTTGTAGAGCGCCAACAGGTTCCGCAGCTTTTTCTAGAAAGGTACTCAGGGTATGATGACAATACCAAAGAATGTATTATAAGGTCTATTGAATACCTTTTGACGCACATTTTTTTCATGTTTCGGGGGTTTCTATCTCCAGAAGTGTGGAACAGCCATGTGAGCAAAGTTTTTTCCCACATATGCCAACCTTTATTTAGGTTGGTGGGAGCTTCAGGGAAAATATCAGATATTACGGCAGATACATAGACGACCTGCTGTTGGTTTGGGAGTCAGATGACATTAATGAACCACATGAGTTTCTAAGATATGTTAAACAGAACAATTTAAATTTGGATTTTACCATGGAGTTTTCAAAGACATCTATTCCATATTTGGATGTGATGCTTAAAGCAAATGATCAGAATAAATATCACTGTAACCCTATATAGAAAACCAACAGCAGGGAACACTATTCTCAATGCTAGATCTGGCCATCCGGGTCATGTAATTAGAGCAATTCCTAAAAGTCAATATATGAGGGTAAAAAGGAAAAGTACCTCATTAGAGGATTACAAATTACACTCACACGAAACTACACAAAGGTTCATGAACAGGGGTTATAACCCAGATCAACTTAACATTGCTATGAAACAAGTTGACAATATGGAAAGGGATTCTATGTATAAATCCAAAAAGAAAAAATGTAATAGGAATTATAATAATAAACATTTCTTTATAACAACCTATAGCAAAAAGTACAGCCAAGTTTGTAATATCGTTAAAGGGGCATTGCCCATTTTGAGGGCAGACACAACCATGAATGAAATAATTGACTCAGGTCTCACTTTTGTGAGTAGAAAATCTAGAACCCTTGGCAATATGTTGTCACCTTCCATGTTACCTCCAGATAACAAAAGTAACTGGCTTACTAAAAAACCAGGATATCATAAATGTGGGAGTAGGAGGTGTAAGACTTGTGCCTATAATGTTCTTGGGGAAGAATTCACATCCCAAGATGAATGTAAAATCTACAAGATTAAACAATATATCAATTGTAACACTAAATACGTGATATATTTGTTGACATGCAGGGGCTGTGGGAAATAGGATTAGAACATTAAAGCAACAAGAAGTTTTTTTTGGATTTTCCATCTAGGAACTAGAATTCCAGCAGGACTAAATAGTGAATGG
Source organism: Bombina bombina (assembly GCF_027579735.1). NCBI lineage: Eukaryota > Metazoa > Chordata > Amphibia > Anura > Bombinatoridae > Bombina > Bombina bombina. The sequence goes on along the minus strand of NC_069502.1, from coordinate 945,651,308 downwards.
GATGCAAAATTATTTGTTGATTAAAGTCCTGTATATATATATATAACAAGCTGACTAGAAAATATCTCCTGAACATCTCTATGTAAAAAAGAATGATATTTTACCTCAAAAGTTCCTCAGTAGCCACCTCCCATTGTAAAGGATTTCTAAGCAGCATTTTAGTGTGTCTGTCCTGGGGCATCTGAAGGGATGAGCATTGTGCACTCTCATCTTATTTCACCAATCAGGTAAAGGAAGTTTACAATGAAATCTCATGAGAGTCAAGTCAAATCTCATGAGATCACAGTGAAAGTTCATGACCTCAGCACTGCTGATGCTGATTGGCTGCTGTTCATTTCTTCATTTTTTTAATTTTTATACCTGCAGCTGGGAGCAGTTGAGTATAACTTTTTACACAGAACTTACTCTGCTGAGCTATGGAGATTGTGAGGTAAAATATATTTCTTTTTTACATAGAGATGCTCAGGTGATATTTTCCTGTCAGCTTTTTACAGTTATACTGCATCAGTTTCAAGTGATTTAGCATATGAGTATTATGTCCCTTTAAACTTATGAGACGCATATAATCCCAAAATATTAGTATTAGTTACATGTATATTCCTATATTCAAGAGATATATCAATTAATTATATACTAGATATATTTAAGGGAGTTATCACCCTCTTAGGAATTAATATTATTTTTCCAATTTTTCCTATTTTTTTAGCTTCTTAATTGTTTACATTTTTACAATTTTAGATTTTTATACATTCATATATGCGTGCAATTTGGAAATATGTATTACAATTTGAAAATATGTATCACAGTTTATGTTGTAAAGAGCAGCCAGTAATAAGGGTAAGGGAGCAGTCATTTGAGTTTTGGGAAACACTTAAATAGGTAATTTAATTTTTCTAATTACCTCATTATACAAGGGGGTGTGTTCATTTGATCTTTTTAAGTATGACTGTTAGCTCCCTAATCCCTAGGTCATTGAGGAAGTTACGTTTTCATAATAAAACATGTTTGACCATGTTAACTCCTATTTTCTATTTTTGTATCTAATTGTTTATGGCTAATTGGTGCTGTTCTTATGGATGAATAAAGAATACTTTTGTTTTTACACACTGTTCATGTGTGTAATTCAAATACCTCCATTGTGCTGGGAATCTTCTTTGCTGGACTTTTGACAGACTTGCATGTTATCCAATCAGCGCTGACTCATAAATAACTCAATGGGAGTGAGCACAGTGTTATCTATATGGCACACATAAACTAGTGCTGTCTAGTTGTGAACAAATGTCAAAATGCACTGAGATAAAAGGTGGCTAGACTGTCCCTTTAAAGTCAACTCCATAACAATCATGTACTACTATGGCCTAGCTGAACACATCTAGTAAGCCAAAAAAAAGAGGCATGTATGTACCGACTAATCACCAGCTAGCTCCCAGTGGTGCATTTCTGTTCCTGAGCCTGCTTTTTAACCTTTTCCTGACGTTAGGACATTCCATGCTGTCCTAACTGTGTTGGGCTTTAGTGTCGTTAAGACGGCATGGAATGTCCTAGCCGTTTGGCTGTACTGAAGCCAACAGCACTTCCAGAATGGGATCGGAACATGGTGGGCATACCTAGCATTGTAGGCTCGACCCCTGACCCAATCTCATCATTGAAATCTCGCAATCGCATGCACGATTGTGAGATTTCAATTTGTTTACATTGGAACGTTGTTCCGATGTAGACAAATCAAATCAGTCACAAAAGGGTTAACACAATATACCAAATGAACAAGTAAATTGATAATATAAGTAAAATTGAAAGTCCCTTAAAAATGTATGCTTTATATGAACTGGGAAAGTTTAATTTTAACTTTCATGCCCTGTTAATTAAAACTATAGCTAATCAACCGAAACATTCATCACAGGCATCATTGTTTTTAGTTGGAAAAATAATTTATATTTACTTTAAAAAGAAGGAGAATATATACGGCTAGATTACAAGTTTTTGTCGGTAAGGCTGTGCGGTGCTAACGCTCCTTTTTTTCTCACCGCTCACTTAAGACAGTGCTGGTATTACGAGTTTTCTGCAAGCCGACGTTAGCCTCAGAAAAGTGAGTGTTGAGCAAAATTTAGCTCCACATCTCACCTCAATACCAGCGCTGCTTACGGAAGCGGTGAGCTGGCTAAATATGCTCGTGCACGATTTCCCCATAGGAAATAATGGGGCTGAGATGGCTGAAAAAAAACCTAACACCTGCAAAAAAGCAGCGTTCAGCTCTTAACGCAGCCCCATTGTTTCCTATGGGGAAATACATTTTACGTCTACACCTAATACCCTAACATGAACCCCGAGTCTAAACACCCCTAATCTTACACTTATTAACCCCTAATCTGCCGCCCCCGACATCACTGACACCTACATTATATTATTAACCCCTAATCTGCCACTCTGGACACTGCCGCCACCTACATTATACATATGAAACCCTAATCTGATGCTCCCAACATCGCCAACACCTACATTATATTTATTAACCCCTAATATGCCGCCCCCAATGTCGCTGCCACTATAATAAAGTTATTAACCCCTAAACCTAAGGCTAACCCTGACCCTAACAACCCCTAACTTAAATATCATTTAAATAAATCTAAATAAATATTCCTATCATTAAATAAATTATTCCTATTTAAAACTAAATACTTACCTATAAAATAAACCCTAAGCTAGCTACAATATAACTAATAGTTACATTGTAGCTAGCTTAGGATTTATTTTTATTTTACAGGCAAGTTTGTATTTATTTTAACTAGGTACAATAGTTATTAAATAGTTATTAACTATTTAATAACTACCTAGCTAAAATAAATACAAATGTACCTGTAAAATAAACCCTAACCTAAGTTACAATTACACCTAACAATACACTACAATTAAATTAATTACCTAAACTAACTACAATTAAATACAATAAAATAAAATAAATTAAAGTACGAAAAACAACAAACATTAAATTACAGAAAATAATACAATAATTACAAGTTTTTTAAACTAATTACACCTAATCTAATCCCCCTAATAAAATAAAAAGCCCCCCCAAAAAATAAAATTCCCTACCCTATATTAAATTACAAATAGCCCTTAAAAGGGCTTTTTGCGGGGCATTGCCCCAAAGTAATCAGGTCTTTTACCTGTAAAAAAAAATACAATACCCCCCCAACATTAAAACCCACCACCCACACACCCAACCCTACTCTAAAACCCACCAAATCCCCCCTTAATAAAACCTAACACTAACCCCTTGAATATCACCCTACCTTGAGACGTCTTCATCTTCACCCAGCCGGGCCGAAGTCCTCCAAGAAGCCGGGCACAAGTGATACTCCAGACGGCCAGAATTCTTCATCTGATCTGGGCAGAAGAGGTCCTCCAGAGGGGCAGAAATCTTCATCCAGGCGGCATCTTCTATCTTCATCCTTCAGAAGCGGAGCGGGTCCATCTTCAATCCAGCCGACGCGGAGCATCCTCTTTCAACAAAGTCCACCAGACGAATGAAGGTTCCTTTAAATGACGTCATCCAAGATGGCGTCCCTTGAATTCCGATTGGCTGATAGGATTCTATCAGCCAATCGGAATTAAGGTAGGAAAAATCCTATTGGCTGATGCAATCAGCCAATAGAATTGAAGTTCAATCCTATTGGCTGATCCAATTAGCCAATAGGATTGAGCTTGCATTCTATTGGCTGTTCCAATCAGCCAATAGAATGCAAGCTCAATTCTATTGGCTGATTGCATCAGCCAATAGGATTTTTCCTACCTTAATTCCGATTGGCTGATAGAATCCTATCAGCCAATCAGAATTCAAGGGATGCCATCTTGGATGACGTCATTTATCTGAATCATGAAAGAAGCTTGTTTATCCATTGTTACGGTTACATTTGTGACATTTTATATTGTATTTTACTGCACCATTAAACTATAGTATTTTAACTCTTCGCTTTAACTCTTCAATCAAGTCTGAGCTTGATTGAAACCTACCCTGGAGTGATTTGCTTCACTGCCTTGGTCAGTGAACTGGGACACTGTGAACTCCCAGTCTGCCTCTACAGAGTGCTGCTTTACTAGTGAGTATAAAATCTGTATTCACCTTTTTTTTACATTTGTCCAAACTGTATAATACGAGGAGGTGCCCTTGTCTTTGTGATTTTCTTTGCACAGAGAGAGTGTCTACCCAGACTGGTTTTGCAACAAGGAGCTGACTTCTGGATCTAAGGGAGAATCCTATATATATGCTACCCAGGAGGACTAATAAACCTCTGAAGTGCCCTCTTAATCTTGGGACTATCTGAGCATCAATATTATATACAGATAAGAACTTACTAGAGACTTAATACTATTTATTTATTATATATTGTTTTCAGCTGCATTTTCTGTTTATATTGATCTCATCACATTTGATGAGAGTCCATGTCTCAATTTTTCTGTAATTTTCATTAATATTTTTTGTCTTTATACATTATTATTTGATCATTGTATATTATTTTTATAGTATTTATTGTTTTTACTAAACTTCAGTATTATCCTACAGATTGTTGTAATACATTTATATTTATATTAGGCTTTGGTTGGCCCCTTTTTTAAAATGATATATTTCTTCTATCGCCCCCTAGAGTTACGCTTGCATAGTGTAACAGGTATTTCTATAAAATAGTAAACACAATCTGAATCAAGAAAGAAACAAATTGGGTTTCATATCCCTTTAAGGAATACTTAACCCAAATATTTTCTTTCATGATTCAGAAAGTGCATGCAATTTTAAGCAACTTTCTAATTACTCCAATCATCATTACTTTTTGTCTCTTGCTATCTTTATTTGAAAAGCAAGAATGTAAGCTTAGGAGCCAGCCAGTTTTGGTTCAGCACCTGGGTTGCACTTGCTGATTGGTGGCTAAATGTAGCCACCAATCAGCAAGTGCTATTCAGAGTGCTGAATCAAAAATGATCCGGCTCCTTAGCTTAGATTCCTGCGTTTTCAAATAAAGATAGCAAGAGAACGACTAAAAAATGATAATAGGAGTAAATTAGAAAGTTGCTTAAAATTGCATGTTCTATCGGAATCAGGAAAGAAAAAATGTGGGTTTAGTATACCTTTAGAAAGCACATTTGCAAAACTGGTTCTGTAAATTGATGTAAATATTAAATATTTAAATGTTTGTTTTGTTGTAGTAAAATGGTTGGATAGAATGAAATTTGTCCTGGCATTCTCGTAGATGCCAACGCTGGGTTCACCATGGGGAATCCAGTTTGTTCCTCTTTGTTCTCAAGGCATGGTCTGTTTTTTTCATCCAAACCTTGAAGCAACGTGCAAAGATTAAAAAGATAAAATTGCCCTTCTGGGGTGCGATCTGATAAAGATCGTATTTTGCGGCGCAAGCGAGGGAACCCCCGCCGCCCATAGTTTCAGCTCGCAACTCGAGCTATCCCATATACGGCGCCGTCAGATGCTAAAGTGCCGTAAGTCTGATAAACCAGCGATGTCCAGAAATCTGTGAAAGTACAAATTTCTGGAGTCGCCAGTGACTTACTGCACTTTAGAAACTGCCGCCGCCTACAAAACCTTACATAGGCCTAGATTTAGAGTTTGGCGGTAGCTGTGAAAACCAGCGTTAGAGGCTCCTAACGCTGGTTTTAGGCTACCGCCGGTATTTGGAGTCATTCAAAAAAGGGTCTAACGCTCACTTTTCAGCCGCGACTTTTCCATACCGCAGATCCCCTTACGTCAATTGCGTATCCTATCTTTTCAATGGGATCTTTCTAACTCCGGTATTTAGAGTCGTGTCTGAAGTGAGCGTTAGAATTCTAACGACAAAACTCCAGCCGCAGAAAAAAGTCAGTAGTTAAGAGCTTTCTGGGCTAACGCCGGTTCATAAAGCTCTTAACTACTGTGCTCTAAAGTACACTAACACCCATAAACTACATATGTACCCCTAAACCGAGGTCCCCACACATCGCCAACACTCAATTAAATTTTTTAACCCCTAATCTGCCGACCGCCACCTACGTTATCCTTATGTACCCCTAATCTGCTGCCCCTAACACCGCCGACCCCTATATTATATTTATTAACCCCTAATCTGCCCCCCACAACGTCGCCGCCAGCTACCTACACTTATTAACCCCTAATCTGCTGAGCAGACCGCACCGCTACTATAATAAAGTTATTAACCCCTAATCCGCTTCACTAACCCTATAATAAATAGTATTAACCCCTAATCTGCCCTCCCTAACATTGCTGACACCTAACTTCAAACATTAACCCCTAATCTGCCGACTGGAGCTCACCGCTATTCTAATAAATGTATTAACCCCTAAAGCTAAGTCTAACCCTAACACTAACACCCCCCTAAGTTAAATATAATTTAAATCTAACGAAATTAATTAACTCTTATTAAATAAATTATTCCTATTTAAAGCTAAATACTTACCTGTAAAATAAATCCTAATATAGCTACAATATAAATTATATTATAGCTATTTTAGGATTAATATTTATTTTACCGGTAACTTTGTATTTATTTTAACCAGGTACAATAGCTATTAAATAGTTAAGAACTATTTAATAGCTAAAATAGTTAAAATAATTACAAATTTACCTGTAAAATAAATCCTAACCTAAGTTACAATTAAACCTAACACTACACTATCAATAAATTAATTAAATAAAATACCTACAATTACCTACAATTACACCTAACACTACACTATCAATAAATGAATTAAATACAATATCTACAAATAAATACAAATAAATAAACTAACTAAAGTACAAAAAATAAAAAAGAACTAAGTTACAAAAAATAAAAAAATATTTACAAACATAAGAAAAATATTACAACAATTTTAAACTAATTACACCTACTCTAAGCCCCCTAATAAAATAACAAAGCCCCCCAAAATAAAAAATGCCCTACCCTATTCTAAATTACAAAAGTTCAAAGCTCTTTTACCTTACCAGCCCTGAACAGGGCTCTTTGCGGGGCATGCCCCAAGAAATTCAGCTCTTTTTCCTGTAAAAAAACACATGCAATACCCCCCCCCAACATTACAACCCACCACCCACATACCCCTAATCTAACCCAAACCCCCCTTAAATAAACCTAACACTAAGCCCCTGAAGATCTTCCTACCTTATCTTCACCATACCAGGTTCACCGATCGATGCAGAAGAGCTCCTCCGATGTCCTGATCCAAGCCCAAGCATGGGGCTGAAGATGTCCATGATCCGGCTGAAGTCTTCATCCAAGCGGGAGCTGAAGAGGTCCATGATCCGGCTGAAGTCTTCTATCAACGGCATCTTCAATCTTCTTTCTTCCGGATCCATCTTGTAGACCTCTGACGCGGAACATCCTGCTGGCCCGACGGACTACCGACGAATGAAGGCTCCTTTAAGGGACGTCATCCAAGATGGCGTCCCTCGAATTCCGATTGGCTGATAGGATTCTATCAACCAATCGGAATTAAGGTAGGAAAATTCTGATTGGCTGATGGAATCAGCCAATCAGAATCAAGTTCAATCCGATTGGCCGATCCGATTAGCCAATCAGATTGAGCTCGCATTCTATTGGCTGATCGGAACAGCCAATAGACTTCAGCCGGATCATGGACCTCTTCAGCTTCCGCTTGGATGAAGACTTCAGCCGGATCATGGACATCTTCAGCCCCCTGCTTGGGCTTGGATCAGGACATAGGAGGAGCTCTTCTGCATCGATCGGTGAACCTGGTATGGTGAAGATAAGGTAGGAAGATCTTCAGGGGCTTAGTGTTAGGTTTATTTAAGGGGGGTTTGGGTTAGATTAGGGGTATGTGGGTGGTGGGTTGTAATGTTGGGGGGGGGTATTGTATGTGTTTTTTTACAGGAAAAAGAGCTGAATTTCTTGGGGCATGCCCCGCAAAGGGCCCTGTTCAGGGCTGGTAAGGTAAAAGAGCTTTGAACTTTTGTAATTTAGAATAGGGTAGGGCATTTTTTATTTTGTTAGGTTTAATTGTAACTTAGGTTAGGATTTATTTTACAGGTAAATTTGTAATTATTTTAACTATTTTAGCTATTAAATAGTTCTTAACTATTTAATAGCTATTGTACCTGGTTAAAATAAATACAAAGTTACCTGTAAAATAAATATTAATCCTAAAATAGCTATAATATAATTATAATTTATATTGTAGCTATATTAGGGTTTATTTTACAGGTAAGTATTTAGCTTTAAATAGGAATAATTTATTTAATAAGAGTTAATTAATTTTGTTAGATTTAAATTATATTTAATTTAGGGGGGTGTTAGTGTTAGGGTTAGATTTAGCTTTAGGGGTTAATACATTTATTAGAATAGCGGTGAGCTCCAGTCGGCAGATTAGGGGTTAATGTTTGAAGTTAGGTGTCGGCGATGTTAGGGAGGGCAGATTAGGGGTTAATACTATTTATTATAGGGTTAGTGAGGCGGATTAGGGGTTAATAACTTTATTATAATAGCGGTGCGGTCCGGTCGGCAGATTAGGGGTTAATAAGTGTAGTTAGGTGGAGGCGACGTTGTGGGCGGCAGATTAGGGGTTAATAAATATAATATAGGGGTCGGCGGTGTTAGGGACAGCAGATTAGGGGTACACAGGGATAATGTAAGTAGCGGCGGTTTACGGAGCGGCAGATTAGGGGTTAATAATAATATGCAGGGGTCAGCGATAGCGGGGGCGGCAGATTAGGGGTTAATAAGTGTAAGGTTAGGGGTGTTTAGACTCGGGGTACATGTTAGAGTGTTAGGTGCAGACGTAGGAAGTGTTTCCCCATAGGAAACAATGGGGCTGCGTTAGGAGCTGAACGCGGCTTTTTTACAGGTGTTTTTTTTCAGCTCAAACAGCCCCATTGTTTTCTATGGGGGAATCGTACACGAGCACGTTTTTGAAGCTGGCCGCGTCCATAAGCAACTCTGGTATCGAGAGTTGCAGTGGCGTTAAATATGCTGTACGCTCCTTTTTTGGAGTCTAACGCAGCCATTCTGTGGACTCTCAATACCAGAGTTATTTTAAAGGTGCGGCCAGAAAAAAGCCAGCGTTAGCTACGCGGGTCGTTATCGACAAAACTCTAAATCTAGCCGTAAGTTATTAAATCACCCGTACTGTCTAACACGCCTCCCAAACATAGCCTGATACGTCTAACCCTCTATCCGCTATCCCCCCTCACTATCCTAACAATAAAAATGTATTAACCCCTAAACCGCCACTCCCGGACCCCGCCGCCAGCTATATTAAATCTATAACCCCATAAAGTGAGCCCCTTACACCGCCGCCATCTACCTTACCTACCCCCTAAAGTGAGCCCCTTACACCGCCGCCATCTACCTTACCTACCCCCTAATATGAGCCCCTACCCTGCCGCCATCTACCTTACCTACCCCCTAAAGTGAGCCCCTTACACCGCCGCCATCTACCTTACCTACCCCCTAAAGTGAGCCCCTACCCCGCCGCCATCTACCTTACCTACCCCCTAAAGTGAGCCCCTTACACCGCCACCATCTACCTTACCTACCCCCTAAAGTGAGCCCCTACCCCGCCGCCATCTATTTTAAAAATATTAAAACCTAATTTAATCCCCCTACACCGCCGCCGCCTATATTAAACACATTAACCCCTAATCTAATCCCCCTGCACCGCCGCCAGCTATATTAACTATATTAACCCTAATTATATTAGGGTTAATATAGTTAATATCGTTATTATATTATAGATATATTAAGTATAAGTATATTATATATATATATTAAGTATAATAATACCTGTAAAATAAATATAAACCCTAAAATAGCTACAATGTAATAATTAATTACATTGTAGCTATTTTAGGATTTATTTTATAGGTAAGTATTTAGATTTAAATAGGAATATTTTAATTAATAATATTAATATTAATTAGATCTATTTTAATAAGAATTTAGTTAGGGATGTTAGAGTTAGATAGGGTTATTATACTTAATATATACATATATATAATATAATAACGATATTGACTATATTAACCCTAATATAATTAGGGTTAACATAGTTAATATATATAATATAATAACTATATTAACTATATTAACCCTAATATAATTAGGGTTAATATAGTTAATATAGCTGGCCGCGGTGTAGGGGGATTAGATTAGGGGTTAATGTGTTTAATATAGGCGGCGGTGGTGTAGGGGGATTAAATTAGGGGTTAATATTTTTAAAATAGATGACGGCGGGGTAGGGGCTCACTTTAGGGGGTAGGTAAGGCAGATGGCGGCGGGGTAGGGGCTCACTTTAGGGGGTAGGTAAGGTAGATGGCGGCAGTGTAAGGGGCTCACTTTAGTGGGTAGGTAAGGTAGATGGCGGCGGTGTAAGGGGCTCACATTAGGGGGTATGTAATGTAGCTGGCGACGGTGTAAGGGGCTCACATTAGGGGGTATGTAATGTAGCTGGCGACTGTGTAGGGGGATCACATTAGGGGGTTATACTTTTAATGTAGGTGGCAGCGGGGTCTGGGAGCGGTGGTTTAGGGATTAAACACTTTATTAGGGATTGCGGCGGGGGATCGCGGTTTATAGGTAGATAGACATTGCGCATGCGTTAGGTGTTATTTTGCAGGTAGTTTAGGGATTTACGGGGCTCCAATAGACAGCGTAAGGCTTACTACGCCTGCATTTTGTGGCGAGGTGAAAATGGAGTAAGATTTCTCCATTTTCTCCATGTAAGTCCTTACGCTGTATATTGGATACCAAACTGCGCTGGTTTGGTATACCTGCCTATGGGCCAAAAAACTACGGCCGAAGGCAGAAATATACAAGCGTAACTTCTAGGTTACACCTTATATAGGATACCAAACCAGCGCAAATTTCGGCGTTGCCGGCTTTTGCGGGCGACGCTGCATATCGAATTGGGCCCCTGATGTATCTTGGGTTGTGGTTGTGTCGCTGATTGTCTGGTTTTTCTTTTTCTTTTATTTCTCTTGAAATTGTTTACAAATGTCTTCTGTGCATATTTTAAAGGGGCTTATTTTATAGAGGGTTTATTTTTTTTATTTTCATTCATTCTCTTTTTTCTTTTTATAAGATTTGGAACACATTTTTTGTAAAGCTGGTATCCTTGACAGTGGAACTTGTTCTAAGTTAACAGTTGTCATATGGATGGTGAACTTACTTCCTGACAAAGGGGCGAGCAGAAATCTTCCATGATTTTTGAACAGTGAAGTAGTGGCAAGATTTTTCAGCAAGGTAATAATAGTTTCATAAAAAAGATTTACTGAATTTAGGCCATTGTCTGTTACAAAATATTAGACATTGAAGAAAATTTGTTATTCAGCATTCATTTAATAAAAAAATGCTGAACTCAGCCACCAGTAGCGCAAGCTATTTCTGGCTCTGGATTTGTTAATGTCTAAGATCTTTGTGTGTTGCACTTTGACACAAATAAATCTGGTACCAAAAATAGCAAAATATTGCTGCCTGTATCATATTTCAACATTCGTTTAGTAAACAAATGGTAAATAATGAATTTTCCTCCATGCCTGTAATATATGTTGTAAAGCAACTTACATATAATAGCTCCACTAATATTGACATGTTTTGTCATGAACTGGTTAAAGGGCATTTACCAGTAATATTTAAAGACCCATGGATGACATATAAGGGCATATGTATCAAGCTCCGTATGGAGCTTGATGCCCCATGTTTCTGGCGAGCCGCTGCTCCATAACCTGTCCGCCTGCTCTGAGCAGTCGGCCACACACATCGCCGCAAATCAACCCAATCGAATACGATCGGGATGATTGACACCCCCTTGGCCGCGAGTCTGCAAGGGGCGGCGTTGCACCAGCAGCTCTTGCAATGCTGAATACGGCGAGCGTATTGCTTGCTGTATTTAGCGAGGTCTGGCGGACCTGATCCGCAGTGTCGGATCAGGTCTGCCAGACCATGATAACTAGAGGCCATAATCTTAGTGCACAACCCAAAACCCTTGATCACCTTCAAATATCATAAGCAATAGCATAAATCATAATCCAATGCACAGTCTAAATTAAAATAGTATTTTTGCAAGATCAACTGTGTATCAAGCGTGTTTTAATGTGTATTTGCAGAGAAACAAATGCAGTGTATTTTACCTTAAATCAGATGAACTCTTTTCTTAATTTTTTTAAGATTTAAGTCAAAATTAAACTTTCTTGATTCAGACAGAGAGGCCTATTTAACAAAGGTCTTGCAGACCTGATCCAACAGTGCGGATCAGGTCTGCAAGACCTCGCTGAATGCGGAGAGCAATACGCTCCTCGTATTCAGCACTGCACCAGCAGCTCACAAGAGCTGCTGGTGCAACGCCGCCCCCTGCAGACTCGCAGCCAATCGGCCGCTAGCAAGGGGGTGTCAATCAACCCGATCGTACTCGATCAGGTTGATTTGTGGCGATTTAGACCGCTGCTTCATATTCTAAAGCACCAGGTCCTTCTGAGCATGTGCAAGAATTCACTGTGCACACATTTATGAGTCTGTGATTTACAGATGGCTGTCACTTTATACGGTTGAAAGGGAAATGGAATCTTATTAAATCGTATGAAATTCTTTTTATTGTGCACTTGTTGATTGTGCAATTTTACTGTATTTAGTGGTCCTTTATGATGATTTATTGCACTTTTGTGTATTGCTTATTTCACTGGATGTGCTTGAATTGACTGTCTCTTTTTTTGTCCACAGCAGGGATACTTGCCTAGTTTTGCTAAATTTCTATATAAAATTCTATAGCACTTTTATGAAATGAACGATTTAAATCTTGTGATTTTATCTCTACCATAACTCAAATGGGTATTGCTTTTCTCTGGAAATAAGCTTCACCATGCAGCAAATCAAACCTATCTTCTGCTGGTGAGAGTTAATAAACTCAAAGCAGCTGTCCAGAAGTCGTTTTTTTTTTTGTTTTGTTTTTTGCTGCACATATCCCATAAAGGGGTATTGCTGTGGAGATTTTGTATATATAATTTGCATATCTTACCCAGAGTTCTCTGGTGAATTGGTAACAATGTATACAGAGTACTCCCTGGGAAAACCAAGCGGGGATACTTGCCTAGATTCGCTAATTTTCTATACAATAATTATGTTACATGTTATCCATTTTTTTAAATGCACTTTATTTGAAAATAATTGTGCATCATTTTTCAACATATAGCATTTAATTATAGTCTGAGGGGCCTAGTGTTCTACAAAAACCTTCTGCTGTTAATTTTCTAGGATATTAGTATAAACATTCAATTATTTTATTTGTTAAAACCAATATAAGAGCAACCAAACCTTTTATTTTGTTGTAATGACATCATAAAATGTCTAAAGCATGCAATGAACATCTACATTGTGAAAGCACATAAATATAGCTGTAGACAGTACAAATACATTTCGGTGTTAATTCTTATATTCTGCTTGACAGATGGTGGAGATTAATGTGAACATATTTGCTATTTGCAAATCATTATTTATTGTTTTAGCATTCACTAAAGGTTATTCTGAAATACACAGGAAATGCTCAATTTTGCTGAAAGTGTTTTTGCACTTTTTTTTTAATGTATATATTATTCTTGGTCTACATGCTTACTTAACCTCTTAAGGACACAGCTTCAGGTTTCTCAACGGTTTCATGATGGAATAATTCCGTCATTGGTCATTAAATGGACATTAAACAATAAATAAATGCTAGATAGAATGATGCATTCAATGAAAAGATTAGTCTGTGAATAACATGTAGATGTATTTTTTTAAAGTTTCATTAATTGTTTAAATAATGACAAAATAAGTGTAATGTTTTAGTGTCTATAAAACAATGGGAGCTGCCATGTTGTAACTTAGGTTACCTTCTCTGCTGTGGCCAATTAGAGACAGTTATAAATAGGTCACTAGAGTGTGCAGTCAATGGCTGTGTGGAATGTAACAGTGTTCTGCATTTCCATTTCTAACAGGAGCTGAAATGCTCACAATTTCACAATGAAATTACAGGAAATGGGGGACAAAAGAAATGTGTTTTTTTATAGATATGATTTATCATTTTATATTACCATCTCAAAGTGTTCAATGTCCCTTTAAGGGGTTAAAGGGACACTGTGGTTGAGAAATAATATGCTCTAATTAAAAAAAGCATGTACTTTTGCCACTACTTGCTGTGTAACTCTCGCAGGCCCATTTATCAAGCTCCGTACGGAGCTTGAAGGGCCGTGTTGCTGGCGAGTCTTCAGACTCGCCAGAAACACAACTTATGAAGCAGCGGTCACAAAGACTGGAAATCAACCCAATCGCCGGAAATCAACCCAATCGAATACGATCGGGTTGATTGACACCTCCCTGCTGGCGGCCGATTGGCCACGAGTCAGGTGGGGGTGGCGTTGCACCAGCAGCTCTTGTGAGCTGCTGGTGCAATGTTAAATGCGGAGAGCGTATTGCTCTCTGCATTTAGCAAGGTCTTGCGGACCTGATCCGCAGTGTCGGATCAGGTCCGCAAGCCCTTTGATAAATGGGCCTGAAAGGGTTAAAGTTCCGCTCAGGAGTGGCAAGTTTTGCAGCTTCTCAAGGAGACAGATACTTCCGCCAGCGTGATTTGAGACGCTGCCAAAAAGGATAGCGGGAGTTTGAAAATAACCACCGGATAACAGAGGTTACGTCCCTGCTTCGTATAAAAAACAGTAAGACTTTTTCCAACTTGGATCTCACCCAAAATATAGGGTAATACTACAAAGAACGCTTTTACCGGTATTAGCAGAATATAACAACAGAAACTTAGCATACTTCTTTCCCAATTTGGATACTATTATAATAACATTGGAAAAGGAACTTTTTGCCTCATCTTGCCATAAAGTTTAACAAGTATAAAAACTATCTACACTGTTCTATAACATACACCAGATACACAATTCAGATAAGAGTTAAATTCTAATTAGAACATACATATACTTACTTTTATATATATGTATGTTTTTTATTTATTGGAGATATTGCTCGAATGGTTCCCTTAGGTTACTGATGCAATGTGTTCAATTCATTTAAAATATATTTTATATTGCATAAGTTTCTAATTTATAATCTTATATTATCTGTCTTTTTTATCCTTTTAATATTGTTATAATAAAAACTATTCTTTGTAAGAATTGAGATTTGTCACATAAAATGTACTAAAGAATCATTATTAAGTATTATTTATTCAATAGCAAATATTTTACACATTTAATAAATTATAATTTTAACTAAATCCATTTTTTATCTTTTTTTTATCTCTTTTATTAAAATTCACCATCACAATAATAGTTTAGATTTGTAATTTCCACTTTCAGACAATTTTTTTAACTTGGGGCCCAGGTGAAATTAAATAGGCGCAACCTGCTTTTTGTATTTTCTATTGTATCTATTTATTATCAATTTTTTAAGATTTTATCAATTTTTTAAGATTTTATTGATATAGCTTAGTTGCTTAGTGGAAATACATTATATCACTAATATTAATATCTTACACTCACTTATAGCTTCTCAAGTAGAGCACAGCTGGTGATTAGCAGGATCATGCAGATGCTGCTTACGATTGTTTCCAGCTCAAAACCAAAAGTTTTTTGTGGCTCCAGATTAAGACTTTATCTGTGTTTGATCCTTTTGAGGGGTTGAGAACATAGGGGTTAATTACAATAAGAAAAGTTTATCATTTGATTATCCAAAGATTTATCTGCAGAAAACAACATAAACAAGATAACAATAAGACTTTTAACACTATGGGCTCCATGTACTAAAGCGTCAGTTTGCTCGCCGACAGCGTGTCTGATCTACTCGCTAGAACTTGCAGATAGTGAGAAGATGCCCGCTAGCCATATGTACTAAAAAACTGCTAAAAAATTGCTGCGTCTAATCCGCATCGAGCACAGGCGGATGATTCATACATCTGACGCCTCGCTAGAAGTGAATGTACTATTATGTTCTTAGAACTTGTCATTCATGTTTGTCCCACGTGACTGTAAGGTGTCAGAGACGTCACATTTGTCGCGGGAATTTATTTCTGCACTGTATAAAGTCCACTTTAAGTAATTTTGCAGTCAGAAAATGTATTATACCTGAAGCATTTCTAGCTTATACTGTATATTTATTATTCTTAAATTAAGTATGGCAACTTCAGGATCAGATTCGCACACAAACAAATAAAAAAATCCACACTTCTCACACCAGCAGAACCTGGTTCTTGTTGATATGGTACTGGGCTCTTATGATTACTTATTCGGTTGTCGTGCAAAGCAAACATCCAGTCATCAGAAACAGAGTATCTGGATTCGTATAAGTGATGCTGTCAGTGCCCAGGGACCCAGAAAAAAAAGACGTTGACCAGATAAAGAAGAAGTACAATGCCATCAAATGATTCCCCAAAGCAAAATTGGCAAAATAAAAAAAATATTTCCGTGCTACCGGAGGAGGAACAGCTTATGTCGCCAATATGACTGATTATGAGCAGAGACTGGTGCAGCATTTAGGCCCCGAGGTTATCAGCGGGATTACAGACGATTGTGATAGCGCCCTAAGAGGTATAATTGTTAATAAATCTATTTTCTTTCATTTTAAATAGTTAATTTACATGTTAATCTTCTTAAAATTATCTAGTACTGTTAGTTTAGCCAATTTAGTCTTAGGTCAACATGTCGGAAAATCCATGTTATTTGGCAACATTTTGGGACATCCCATATATAGGCCTATCCTGCTCCTATTTAATGATGCATTTTCTAATATTATTATTCGAACAATATTAAAAAGTGAAAAATTGAATCCTTACTTTATAGAAAGTACCTCTATCACACATTCCACTTTTGATTTATCATTTATTATTATTATTATTTATTTTATTATTATTATTTTTTCTTATTATCCAGACCAGACACATATGTAAATGTATGGACATTTTTGCATTAAAGCAATTTTTTTTCTCCGAAAAATTTCGGAGTGATCCGAATATTATCTGTCACACATGACCAACTATTGTGGTAAGGAGCAGCTTTTGCTGCATCGTACATGGAGCCCATTTCTATATTTTGATGAATGTCTTAATTGCCAAAGCGTCCCTGGTGATCGACATTGTATCAACATGGCCAAAGCGTCCCTGGTAATCAACACTGTATCAACTCGCTTTTGTGTTTTTGCATACCTTGTTACTCCTTGTGCGTTTGCTCTGCTGTTTGGCTTTGTGCTGTTTGGCTTGGCAAATATGGATGATCCACAGTTAGCTTGTGTAGGTGCTGTTGGACAAGTTTTGTACAACAGAATTAGGCAGGCTCTGCGTCTCCAAGAGAGGCGTGGGGTACATCTGATAAGAAGTCCTTGTGTTGAAAGGGTGAGGCCCACCTTTGAGAACATGAGCTACTTTGAGGTTTATGACAAGTATAGGCTCAATCAAGAGCAACTCATGGACCTTTATGAAGTACTTAAACCTCATCTGGAGCCACGTTAACGTATGCGGACTGCAATCCCTGGCATGACCAAGATGCTATGCTGCATACACGTCCTGGCCTCCGAGGGGTACATGCATGGATTGTCTCAGGGCACCTTCTCTGTGGTTTTTGACAAGTTTCTGGATGCCATGGAACGAGTTTGTAAGCTTTACATAAGATTCCCTCAAAATGATGACAATTAAAGGCGCATCAAGAGTGAATTCTATGAAATAGCTCAAATGCCCAATGTTTTGGGAGCAATAGATTGCACCCACATTGCGCTGTGTGCTCCAGCAGAAGAGATCCCCTACCGAAATCACAAACACTTTCATAGTCTGAACATGCAGTTTGTTTGCGACGCACGGATGAGGATTATGCGTGTGTGTGAATTTCGGGGGGGGCCTGTCATGATGCCCACATCCTCAGGCAGTCGTCACTGTGGCGGCAGTTTGAGGAAAGACAGTGTCCCGATGGGTGGCTCATTGGTGAGTAGTTGTGCACAGCATGGTTAAGAAGTTAGACAATTGCCACTGTAGTGTTCAAAAACAGCTGTTTGTGTAATGTGCAAAATGTGCAGATATAGGATGTGCTTTAACCATTTATTTGTCTCTTTCAGCAAATGTTTAGTTTTAGCTCCAAACAGATATGTAGGAAGTCATAGCTTAAATGTGCAGATCTAGGATGCGCTTTAACCATTTATTTCTCTTTCAGCAAATGTTTAGTTTTAGCTCCAAACAGATATGTAGCAGGTCATAGCTTAAATGGGCAGATCTAGGTTGTGCTTTAACCATTTATTTCTCTTTCAGCAAATGTTAAGTTTTAGCTCCAAACAGATATGTAGCAGGTCATAGCTTAAATGTGCAGATCTAGGATGCGCTTTAACCATTTATTTCTCTTTCAGCAAATGTTTAGTTTTAGCTCCAAACAGATATGTAGCAGGTCATAGCTTAAATGTGCAGATATAGGATGCGCTTTAACTATTTAGGTCAATTTCCGCAAATGTCTAGTTTAGGCAATTTTCGTATCCACAAATGCATTGGATCATTTTATTTAAATGTATTTTCAGATCATAATGTGTAAGATTCTCAGCTAGATTACGAGTTGTGCATTATGAGTGAAAAAGCAGTGTTATGGCTCTTTTTCACTACCGCTGGTATTACAGGTGTTGTAGGTATAGCTGTACCGCACACCTTTTTGGCCGTAACGCAACGTAACTACCGCACCTCTCAAAAAGTCCTTTTTCAATGGGATTTCCATAGCGTCGGTATTACGAGTTTGCCTGTCTGGCGAAAAAGTGAGCGGTACAGCCAATAACTGCAAGATCCGTACTGCCACCTGATAGTAGTTATGAGTTTTACGCTACGAAGCTGTACCATAAAACTCATAACTATAGTGTTAAAAAGTACACTAACACCCATAAACTACCTATTAACCCCTAAACAGAGGCCCTCCCACATCGCAATAATAATAAATAATAAGAAATAAAATTATTAACCCCTAATCTGTAGCTCCGGACATTGCCGCCACTATACAGTAATAAACATATTAACCCCTAAACCGCCACACTCCTGCATCGTAAACACTAGTTAAATGTTATTAACCCCTAATCTGCTGCCCCCAATGTTGTCGCCACCTAACTACACTTATTAACCCCTAGTCTGCTGCCCCCAATGTTGCTGCCCCTATACTAAAGTTATTAACCCCTAAACCTAACCCTAAGTCTAACCCTAACCCTAACGTAACCCTAACCCTAACACCCCCTAACTTTAACCTAATTAAAATAATTCCAAATACAAATTACAATTAATACCTAAATAATTCCTATTTAAAACTAAATACACACTTACCTGTAAAATAAAACTAATATTTACATTGTAGCTATCTTAGGTTTTATTTTTATTTCACAGGTAAGTTTGTATTTATTTTAACTAGGTTGATTAGTTAGTAAATAGTTATTAACTATTTACTTACTACCTAGTAAAAATAAATACAAATTTACCTGTGAAATAAAACCTAACCTGTCTTACAGATAAAGCTAACATTACACTAAAATTAAATAAATTACGTTAATGAAATACAATTAACTAAATTACAAAAAAAATAAACACTAAGTTACACAAAATAAAAAAGAAATTATGAAATATTTAAACTAATTACACCTAATCTAATAGCACTATCAAAATAAAAAAGCCCCCCCCAAAATAAAAAAAAACCCTAGCCTACACTAAACTGACAATAGTCCTTAAAAGGGCCTTTTGCGGGGCATTGCCTCAAAGAAATCAGCTCTTTTACCTGTATAAAAAAAATATAAACAACCCCCAACAGTAAAACCCACCACCCACAACACCAACCCCCCGAATAAAATTCTATCTAAATATACCTAAGCTCCCCATTGCCCCGAAAAGGGCATTTGGATGGGCATTGCCCTTAAAAGGGCATTTAGCTCTTTTACATTGCCCAAAACCCTAAGCTAAAAATAAAACCCACCCAATAAACCCTTAAAAAAACCTAACACTATCCCCCAAAGATCCACTTACAGTTTTTGAAGACCTGACAATCATCCTACTCCTGCCGGGAGGAGTCTTTATCCAAGTGGCAAGAAGTCCTCAACGAAGCCAGGAGAAGTCTTCATCCAAGCGGTAAGAAGTCGTCCTCCAAGCGGGCAGAAGTCTTCATCCAGACATCGTCTTCTTTCTTCATCCTTCTGGCGTGGAGTGGGTCCATCTTCAAGACATCCGGCACGGAGCATCCTCTTCATACGGTCCCAGCTGTACACTGAAGGTTCCCTTTAAGGGACGTCATCCAAGATGGCGTCCCTTGAATTCTGATTGGCTGATAGAATTCTATCAGCCAATCGGAATTAAAGGGTAAAAAATCCTATTGGCTGATGCAATAAACCAATAGGATTGAGCTTTAATTCTATTGGCTGATCCAATCAGCCAATAGGATTGAGCTCGCATTCTATTGGCTGATTGGAACAGAATAGAATTCTATCAGCCAAACAGAATTCAAGGGACGCCATCTTGGATGACGTCCCTTAAAGGGAACCTTCAATATACGGCTGGGACCGTATGAAGAGGATGCTCCTCGCCGGATGTCTTAAAGATGGACCCGCTCCATGTCGGAAGGATGAAGATAGAAGATGCCATCTGGATGAAGACTTCTGCCCGCCTGGAGGACGACTTCTTGCCGCTTCGATGAAGACTTCCCCCGGGTTTGTTGAGGACTTCTTGCCGCTTCGATAAAGACTTTTCCCGGCTGGATGAGGATGGATGTCGGGTCTTCAAAAACTGTAAATGGATCTTCGTGGGTTAGTGTTAGGTTTTTTAAGGGTTTATTGGGTGGGTTTTATTTTTAGCTTAGGGTTTTGGGCAATGTAAAAGAGCTAAATGCCCCTTTAAGGGCAATGCCCATCCAAACGCCCTTTTCAGGGCAATGGGGAGCTTAGGTTTATTTAGATAGGATTTTATTTGGGGGGTTGGTTGTGTGGGTGTTGGGTTTTACTGTTAGGGGTTGCTTGTATTTTTTTTTACAGGTAAAAGAGCTGATTTCTTTGGGGCAATGCCCCGCAAAAGACCCTTTTAAGGGCTATTGGCAGTTTAGTGTAGGCTAGTTTTTTTTTATTTTGATAGTGCTATTAGATTAGGAGTAATTCGTTTTTATTTTTGATAATTTCTTTTTTATTTTGTGTAATTTAGTGTTTATTATTTTTTGTAATTTAAATAAATGTATTTTTT
This sequence comes from Bombina bombina, assembly GCF_027579735.1. NCBI lineage: Eukaryota > Metazoa > Chordata > Amphibia > Anura > Bombinatoridae > Bombina > Bombina bombina. The sequence continues at coordinate 945,630,107 of NC_069502.1, read as the reverse complement.
TAATTTAATTTATTTAATTTAAGTGTAATGTTAGGTGTTAGTGTGAGGTAGGTTAGGTTTTATTTTACAGGTAAATTTGAATTTATATGAACTATGTAGCTAGTAAATAGTTAATAACTATTTACTAACTAGTCTACCTAGTTAAAATAAATACAAACTTACCTGTGAAATAAAAATAAAACCTAAGATAGCTACAATGTAATTATTAATTATATTGTAGCTATCTTAGGGTTTATTTTATAGGTAAGTATTTAGTTTTAAATAGGAATAATTTAGTTAATATTATTAATATTATTTAGATTTAATAATAATTAAGTTAGGGGTGTTAGAGTTAGATAGGGTTAATACAGTTAATATATATAATATAATAACTATATTAACCCTAATATAATTAGGGTTAATATAGTTAATATATATATAATATAATAACTATATTAACTATATTAACCCTAATATAATTAGGGTTAACATAGTTAATATAGGTGGTGGCGGTGTACGGGGATTAGATTAGATAGTAATACATTTATTATAGGTGGCGGCGGTGTAGGGGGATTTAGATTACAGGCAAAAGAGCTGATTACTTTGTGACAATGCCCCGCAAAAAGCCCTTTTAAGGGCTGGTAAAAGAGCTGATTACTTTGGGGCAATGCCCCGCAAAAAGCCCTTTTAAGGGCTGGCAATAGAGCTGGTTAGTTTGGGGCAATGCCACGCAAAAAGCCCTTTTCAGGGCTATTTGTAGGGTTAGACTTAGGTTTAGTGGTAGGGAAATTTTAGTATTTTAGGGGTTAATTAATTTAATATAGGTGGCGATATAGGTGGCGGCGGTATAGGGGGATTAGATTAGGTGTTAATTAATTTAATAGAGGTGGTGGCAGTATAGGGGGATTAGATTAGGGGTTAATTAATTTAATATAGGTGGCGGCGGTATAGGGGGATTAGATTAGGGGTTAATTAATTTAATATAGGTGGCGGCGGTGTAGGGGGATTAGATTAGGGGTTAATACATTTAAAATAGGTGGCGGCGTTGTAGGGGGATTAGATTAGGGGTTAATATATTTAATATAGGTGGCGGCGGTGTAGGGGGATTAGATTACATTAGAGGCAAAAGAGCTGATTACTTTGTGACAGTTCCCCACAAAAAACCTTTTTAAGGGCTGGTAAAAGAGCTGGTTACTTTGGGGCAATGCCCCGCAAAAGGCCCTTTTAAGGGCCTGTAATAGAGCTGGTTACTTTGGGACAATGCCACGCAAAAAGCCTTTTTCAGGGCTATTTTTAATTTAGTTTAGGGTAGGGACAGTTTAGTATTTTAGGGGGTAATAAATTTATTATAGGTGGCGGCGGTGTAGGGGGATTAGATTAGGGGTTAATTCATTTAATATAGGTGGCGGCGGTATAGGGGGATTAGATTAGGGGTTAATTAATTTAATATAGGTGGCGGCGGTGTAGGGGGATTAGATTAGGGGTTAATACATTTAAAATAGGTGGCGGCGGTGTTGGGGGATTAGATAAGGGGGTAATATAGTTAAAAGAGGTGGCGGTGGGGTAGGGGGCTCACATTAGGGGGTTAGACATTTAATGTAGGTGGCGGCGGGGTCCGGGAGCGGCAGTTTAGGGGTTAAACACTTTATTAGGGATCGCAGTTGACAGGTAGATAGATATTGCGCATGCGTTAGGTTTTATTTAGCAGTTCACGGTTGACAGGTAGATAGACATTGCGCATGCGTTAGGTGTTAGGTTTTATTTTGCAGCTAGTTTAGGGAGCTACGGGGCTCCGATACACAGCGTAAGGCTTACTACGCCTGCAATTTGTGGCAAGGTGAAAATGGAGTAAGATTTCTCCATTTTCGCCACGTAAGTCCTTACGCTGTATATTGGATACCAAACTGCGCTGGTTTGGTATACCTGTCTATGGGCCAAAAAACTACGGCCAAAGTCAGAAATATATGAGCGTAACTTCTATGTTATGCCGTATATGTGATACCAAACCAGCGCAAATTTTGGCATCACCGGCTTTTGCGGGCGACGATTTATATCTGATTGGGCCCTAGATGTTGGATATCTATTATGTATATATGCCAATATTTTCGATTTGGCATTACCGCCCTTTCCACAGTGTGTCATAAACCAAAGAAAGTTTTTTTTCAATATTGATAGGCTTTTGATTTTACTTAATATCCTATTGGTTTATCTCTGAAGAACATATTTAACGTGTAAATCTTCTTCTCTATAGCATATTTTATTATAATAATGATTTTTATTTTAATTTGTAGAATGTCTCTTTGCTCTCTTTCTATTATGTTCTGTAATTATTAATAATTTGTATTATTTATTTTTGTTTAGGTTGTGACTCAATCAGTTGCTGGGAAGGATGCATGAGACCATGCGTATCCACCTGCGGCTTCATCGCTTGACTCTCAAGCGAATAATGCGTTTAGAGGCATTGCATGAAGCCGTAGCTGGAGATGTGCAGGACGATGAAGGTGATGCTGATGCCCCATAAGTGGAAGATCCGGAGATGGCCTGAGGGAGAACTAATAAATCCTCCATCCAAATGTTGTTCTTAGTTTATTTAATATGTGTCCATTTGGCCTATTTTGTGTTTCTTGTTGTGCCTGTTGCATTATTTCACCTTGTCAGATTTTTAGTAAATGCCCATGTTGGCCTTTGTTTTCCCTTGTCAACTCCCTGAAAGGACTGTGATGCACTATGTCACCTTGTCAGATGACTCCAAAGGGGCTGTGTTCGCCTTTTTTTTCACTTGTCAAATCCTTCCAAGGACTGTGATGAACTATGTCACCTTTTCAGGTGGCTCCAAAGGGGCTGTGTTGGCCTTTGTTTGCCCTTGTCAACTACCTCCAAGAACTGTGATGCACTATGTCACCTAAAAAGGTTGATAACAATAACTATATACACGCCAATAGCTGCCATCTAGATGTCTGGAAAAATAATATTCCAACAGGACAATACTTGCGTATAAGAAAAAATTGTTCAAGAATAATAGACTTCGAACAACAATCTGAAATTCTAGCGGAGAGATTTCATGCAAGAGGATATAAAATTGACGTCACAAATAAAGCTATTGAAAGAGCAAAAAATACTGAAAGGGAGTCTCTATTGACATATAAAGAAAAACAAAGAGAAACTAAAGATCTAATCGAAATACCATTTATTACTAATTACCTTGCTGATCATAATATTATTAAAGGTATTATAAAAAACCATTGGCATCTAAACCATTCATTATTAGGGACATCATAAGGTGTACACATAAAAATATAATTTACATTTTAAAGTGCTCATGTAATCTTTTTTACTTTGGAGAAACAAAGAGAATGGTCAGAGACAGAATCAGAGAACATCTTGGTAATATTGAGCATGGTTCTGAAGATACACATTTATACAAACATTTTAAAATCATCCATAAGGTTAACACTAAAGATCTGTCCTACTGGGGAATACAAAAGGTACGAAATAACTGGAGGGGTGGAAATATAGAAAAAAGACTATTGATTAAGGAAGCAGAATTGATCTATGTGACTGTTGATCTCTGTGATTGCTTTTATATTACATATACAAGTTTTAATACCCACTTGCTGCTGAGTGGATCAGCTACAATTTTATTCTGATAACCCGGGTTACGAATCTCACATTAACCATCCTCTGAGACCTTTTTCCCTGCGTGCATAAGCACTAAGTGCAGGGTTTTTCTGATAAATCTCTGAATCAAATTAATATTGCGATATAACCAAATTTGGAGGATATCTACTAAGAATCAGGAGCAGCCAATCACACTCGGGATACCTGTAAGTGACGTCAGACGCCAAGACACATGCAGCGCTTTCAAGTCACTAGGTAAGAGCAAAGACGAGTGCTGTGTAACGGCTCCACCTAGAACGTTAAGAAGACAAGGTAATTTGGTTCTTCCACAATAATACCAGCTATATTCAAGGACTGAAAGTGCCTAATAAGTGTAACTTTTGCCGGTTATTAATGTTGAACATCGATAAAAAGTATTGAACTTTCCAATACCTCTAACCGCTATGAAATATAGAATTTGAACATTACGGATTCCAGATAGAGAAGATAATTCAGCCTCTGTTTAGGCACAGACTACTTTCTGTATTCTGTTGTTAACCTGTGATTATATGTATTAAATTACTGCCGTTTTTAAATTAAGCTACAGGCTATTTAGTATTGGGGAGACGTCCCTATCATCTATACTGCATCCTACCATTGGGTAGTCTCTGTAAGGTTTTGGGTCAGTCAGAACGATTTTAGAAATTTGTATTTGTATATTATGCACTTTTTTATTTAATTTTGATAAAATATATTGTTTTAATCTGACTAGTGAAAGTCTGGTCTATCACGTCTCCCATTTGGGCACTAACTCACAACACATTTAAATGATTATCTCATTTATTTTAGGCTGGACATACAATTAAATGAAAGGACTTGAATTGTAGTCAAATAGAGTTTTTGTAAACACTTTACACATATTAACCTCATCCTTACATGTAGGACATTTTTCTGTAGAATATTGCTATATAATACAAACACTCATATTTTGGTCCACAGTGCCACTGTTTATTTTTTAAAGATAATCTCATAGAGGGAGATTTGGTAACACTTTAGTTTATTGATTTCACTCATTTTGTTTATAAGTAACAATTACTAAATTGTCACAATGACGCAATTATAGATGAGCAGAGTTTTCTTACACTTTTAAATCATTTTCTTTCACCAATACCTTAAGGTAATCTTAGCGCACCTACAATCCTCTTTTCACATTACTCTTGGCCTTTGTTTGCCCTTGTCAACTCCTTCCAAGGACTGTGATGCACTATGTCACCTTGTCAGATGGCTCCAAAGGGGCTGTGTTGGCCTTTGTTTTCCCTTGTCAACTCCCTCCAAGGACTGTGATGCACTATGTCACCTTGTCAGATGGCTCCAAAGGGGCTGTTTTCTCATTCTGACTTATTTTTAAAGTTATCTTATTTATGTTTTATGACATACATAAATTATATTTCTCATAATAAAAAGAATGTCATGAAGAGGTTTCTTTTTCTTATTGATTTATTTATTAAGGTAATTTTTACTAAAATATCTTTTATGTTGATAATCCTTAAGTGACGCTGACCACAAATCTTAATTTATGTATATGCATTCCTAATGTACATTTTAAAACAGACTATAATCTTAATGTTGGCAACACATATATTCAAATACTCCTTACATTTTATTGTAGTAGTATAAAAAACAAATCACTGTGTGTAATGCACACATTTTAGATGATTAATCTCTTTCTATTATTTCTGAATATATGTAATTATCCAACGATATATTGCTATAGGTAACATATAATGTATAAACCATACACATTTTCTTAATGTATATAGTAGTATTATTTCCATGTTAAAACCTGCTGCTTCCTAAATGTTTCCTAGTCTTCCTATTCTAATGAAATATATATGTATTACCAACAATGGATTATATTTCATATATCACAGTATTATGTTATCTAGCATTACATTATTTGAAGCTGTGCATTACATGAAACAAACACGCTTGATAGATAACAATGTAGCACATACTAGTTTTTAAAATAGAAATACGTTTGTAATTGACATGGAAAGGATTAAAATCTGTCATTGGTTCAGATTACGTTTTTACACGATCTTGTATACACCATTTGCGTAAGACGTCACATGCAAAGGGTTAAAATTTGTCATTGGTTCGGATTACGTTTTTACGTGATCTCGGATACGCCATGTGGCGTAAAACATCACATGTAAAGGTGTTGAATCCGTCCTTTGATTGGATTACGTTGTCGCGCAATATTGGATTGGCCACATTTGCAAATGAGAACACAAGTTTCAAATCATGATTTTCTTGGATTATGGATTGTGTCAATCATGTACATTGTTGAAACATAGATGATAAAGAGCAAATAAATATCTATTGCTGGCTGTCTCATGGAAGAAACAAATGAAGGCAGTGTTGTTGATCCCGATTCTTTTTTGAGGCAAGTGTAAATCCATGAATGTTCAGCGATGAATATACTCCATCTTCTTTCATATGTTTGTCAACAATATTTCCCCATTAACATAAATAAAATGTGTTTAATTTTCTACTATGAAAATTCCTAAACATGCGCATTGGTATTTGAATACATTTCTCAATATGCATTGACCTTTATCATGTTATGTCCTGATATTTCTTCTTAATGTAAATGCTCGATATTGTGTCATGTATCGATTCCACATTGTTCTTCTCTAAATATAGTACTGGGAGCATGTATTTCAAATGCCAGTGTTAAACCCTAAATGTATCTGTCCTTAGTTATGTTGAATATACAATTTTATCCCTGTTTGCAATTCTCTTCTCTTCTCAAATGTGCTTCAATCTCTTGGCCTAATGTGTTGAAGGAGCATCAATACACTACTAGTTTTTAATTGAACACATGGGTGAGGCAATGACAATCAGTAGATATATGCATCCACCAATCAGCAGATCAAAGCTATGTTCTTTACTGCTCCTGAGCTTTCCTAGATAAACCTTTCTGCAAAGTATAACAATTCAAAGAATATGAGTAAACGTGAATGTTGTTTAAAATGTTATGCTCTGTCAAAATCATGTAAGCAAATTTTCTTTTTTGATGCCACTTTTAAATGAAATAGATTTAAAAAATAAAAGACTTTAATCTTGCTTTAAAAATAAACACTTTATTTAAATTTAACTCATCGAGAGAAATATGACATACCAGCTTATTATAACAATCAAATATTTTTTTTTGTTTTAACAAGCACATACGTATATATATATATATATACCAACAAGCCCCAAGGATTAGTGTATGTTAACATATGTTCTTGTTTAAAGGGACACTCATGTCAATCAAAAGATTCATGATTGAAATCGTAAATGTAATTTTAACAACTTCCCAATGTACTTTTATCACCAATTTTGCTTTGTTCTCTTGGTGTTTGTTGAAAGCTAAACCTATGTTGTTCATATGCTAATTTGTTAGAGTGCCTCTAATCTGAATGCATTTTGACCACTAGAGGGCATTAATGTGTTTCATATAGAAAACATTGAGCTCATGCACGTTTAGTTACCCTGGAGTGAGCACTGATTGTTTAAAATGCAGGTCTGACAAAATAACTGTAATAAGGGGTCATTTTGCAGAGGCATATATAAAAGGTAATCACAGAGGTAAAAACGTGCATTTGTATTACAATTTTGGTAATGTATAATAAAGGAATTATATTTCTTTTGAAGCCACAATAATTCAAGTGTTGACTGTCCCTTTAAGCTGTGTTGTTGGCATCAACATAGTGATATGCCATCATGTATAATTGTAATGGTCATTGTTTTGTATTAGGACAACAGTTTGGACATCACATCACAAAAACAAATCAACAAGGACAGCATGTGATGATATTGTCTCAAAAGACTTGTAAAACACACTCTGCAAAACAATCTTCCTTCGTGGACCTGGTCCCATAGAAGCCTATTCTATACAGAGTGTGCTCCACAAGTGTAAGAAGACAACATCATCACATACCTATCTTTTACACATTAAATAACTTAAAATTATATATATACATAAATACTTCTTCTTCCTTCCCTTCTTCCCATGAGACAGAGACTCTGGGGAGGGCAAATGGCCACTCTGACGAGTCCTCCTTGGAGATGGTAGGTGAAAAAGGGGAGGAGGAGTAGTATGAGTCCCTTTAAGATGTGTTGTTGGCATCAACATAGTGATATGCCATCATGTATAATTGTAATGGTCATTGTTTTGTATTAGGACAACAGTTTGGACATCACATCACAAAAACAAATCAACAAGGACAGCATGTGATGATATTGTCTCAAAAGACTTGTAAAACACACTCTGCAAAACAATCTTCCTCCATGGACCTGGTCCCATAGAAGCCTATTCTATACAGAGTGTGCTCCACAAGTGTAAGAAGACAACATCATCACATACCTATCTTTTACACATTAAATAACTTAAAATTATATATATATACATAATTACTTCTTCTTCCTTCCCTTCTTCCCATGAGACAGAGGCTCTGGGGAGGGCAAATAGCCACTCTGACGAGTCCTCCTTGGAGATGGTTGGTGAAAAAGGGGAGGAGGAGTAGTATGAGTGTTTGGGGATTCACCAAGTAGAGGAGGAGATGGAGGAGGCCCAGGAGCTTTGGGTCCAGGAGCTAAGGGGCTTCCCATTCCTGGTCTGCCTGCCACCTCCCGGAGGACCTGCAAGATATTATTTTGTCCTTCAAGCAGCCGGGTCATTGTGTTTATTATGAACTGTCGGTATTCCTGTTGTTCCCTCCGGGAGCTCTGCATTTCTATCAGGAAGGCCCTCATCAGCTCCACCTCTGGTACCTCTGGGGGGATGTTCTCCTCAGGAGTATCTTGTGCATGGCGGGCTGCTGGGGGGGCTGGTGCTGCAGGGGGAGCTGGTGCAGGGATGTCTTCTGCATGGGGGGCTTCTTCAGGGGGGAAGGTGCAGGGATATCTTCCATTTCTCCCAGAGGTGGCATGTCACCTTCTGCACCACTCTCATGCCTGGGTGAAGGAGGAGCCTGTTTGTGCTGTGTTTCCTCCTTCCCGGCCTCAGACTCTGTATATTTGGAAATGAAAGAAATCAAGATATTAGCACAGTTCCAAATAAAGATGTAAATGTTCTATTTGAAAGTGTATTAATAAGGCTGCCTTCGTGATTCAATTGTAACCAATATCAAACAATACGATTTACGTTTTTGCAAATCCGTCTTTCGGCTATCTAGATGGTCAATATGAATGTATTTTTGCGTGTGTCTTAATTCTATTTAAATGCATACCTAATCTGTAGACTAAATACTAAATTTGCTGTCTTTTCTTCCAATCTAACTTTCTCAAGGTAATTCTGAATGCGTTTCCATAATAACGTTTAAAAAAGTCATATCCCTAATTTCTTTTGCCTGTGAATGGGTTATGCGGTGGATGTAAATAGATTATAAATTGAGCTTACCAGCAGATGAGAGGGGCAGGTTCCCGGTATCAATTCCTCCTTCGATACTGACTACAGCCACCTCAGAGATGTTGGGACAAATGTCTGTTCCGGCCCGCCACTGGTCCCTACATGGTATGCATTCTCCCTTGACATCTTCTTCTTGAGTTCACTTCTGCAGTCCCGGTAGCGGTGCTGTATTGATTTGACATCCCTCCTGCACTCCCCCACTGCATTGACAGCATTTGTGATCTCCATCCACAACTTTTTTTTATCTGAAGGGGTGGCCTTCGGCGGCTGCAGCCTCCTAGTCCTCTCCATATAGGCTGCTATGAGGACTTCCTTCTCCTCCATGGTATACCTCTCCTCCCTCTGCCTGGGATTTCCATGTGATGTGAGCCTCTGTTGTCCAGAGTGTAATGCGCCCTGTCTGTGCTCCTGCCCTACACCACTGGGCCCAGCCACTTGTTCATCTTCAACAAAATGGCTGGGTCCACCCACCCCTTCCTCTCCCCCTTCCTCTCCCCCCTTCTCTCCCCCTTCCTCTCTAGTTCCTTCCCCCCTTCCTCTCCCCCTCCCTGTCCCTCTCTCCTGCCTAACCTGCTCCCTAACCTGATCCCTAACCTGCTGCGTAACCTGCTGCGTAATAAGCTGTAAGAGCTCCACGCTGATCTCCTGCCTCATCTCTCCCCTAGCCCTCCTTCCCACCATAATCGCTCCAAATGTGAAAAGGCCCAAATGAAAGGGGGTCAAAATAATGAACTAAAAGTAAAAAGTGCTCAAACTATGAATGGTCTTCAAAAAAATAGGATAAGGGGTGTTAATTAACAGACAAACATATAAATAAAAGGATTAAATGAGGGTATATAAACAATAAGTTGTTGTAAATCAACCACATTAAAACTATAGAATGGGCATGGGATTAAAGGGAATGGGGTATAGAGTGTATGCGTGTGTATGTAGTGCTACTGATATGCGTATGTATTGAATGTGTTTGCGTGTAAATGTGTTTATTTAATGTACCAAACTACAGCACTCGCACACTCACTCAGACAAACTCTCACTCACTCACTAACTCTGTCTCTCACTAACTAACTCTCACTCTCACTAACTAACTCTCACTCACTAACTCTCTGTCTCTCACTAAATAACTTGCTAACTCTCTGAAACCTCCAACGCCTAGACCTGCACCTATCTCGAAAAAGCAATACAGTCAAAGAAACCATGTTTTTAGTGTGCTTATATACCCTATGTAAATGGTTAATGATGTACCAGTTTGAAAAGTAAAGGAGGTTAAGGTGTGCTTTAGTGATGATTTGTATGTGTGCAATGTGTATTAGTTGTTTTAATTTGCGCATGCTGATATGGAGTTTGTAAATGCCCATATATATTTGTGAAATGTGTCCAATGTGATGATGTCATAGTGATCGTTTAGCATAAAATTCTCCAAATTTAGTATCCTAAAATCTAAATGTCGATTTCTGTTCGTATCATATTAGTTAAGTGTTGAAAAAGCTTATTTTGTACTAATGTTTTGTAATCGGCAATGCAAATGTTTTGTTTGTGTATCAGTGTGCAATTCATTTTTCATGTTTTGTTCCGTGATGCAGATCGCAACGTATTTTGATAATCCTCGTTTAGTGTAAATGTTGTGTAGTATTAGTAGTAAAGTATTATGAATGTTGAATGCATATGTGCTATGCTGCGTTAGCGATTGTTTGTCCATTTGATCTTATTTTAGTTCATGTCCATGATGTTGTATGCGTGATATGACAGAGTAGTGTGTAGTTCTCGCGATATCGAGTGTTAGAAGAAAAATCTGTGTATTCTTCAATTTGCATTGAACTCTATGGGAGATTCCATTACGTGTCCGTGATTCCGCTAGGGAAATAAACTCGGTACTCGTATTACCGCGATGTGTAACAATGTTGTTTTCAGACTTGTAATCTCGACATTATAAGAAGTGCACAATGAAAATAACGTACACAAAATTAGCGAGCAGCAATAATGCCATAACTTGTATTCTAGCTGATTGTTACTAAATCTTATAATCTCATTTAAATGTATCAATATATATATTCATATGTATATGGAGACATCTATATCTATATATATTATTTTTGTAACAGTATATATATATATATATATATATATATATATATATATAGATAGAACTATATTTTTAAACGTTTTTATATGTAAAATACAAAAAGATGAATTTGAAAATATATACTTCTATCTCTTATCCCTATATATATATATACTGTATATATACAATATATATATTCATATTCATTTTTATTGTAATCGGTAAAATTTATTTTTTTATCTTACAAATCTAAATTTTAATTTTGTTTTTAAAATACATATTGTGCTGGTCAAAAGATAACCAGAATTAAATTTTTGAATGAGTAATTCACTATCTGTTAATAACAATTAGAGTATAATTTTTTTATTTATGCGTTTTAATTTTTATATAACGTATTTTATTACAAATTGACAGATTCAGAAGAATCATCACCGGAGATAATCTTAAATATAGTCCCGGTACAACCTGAAATACTGGCATTGGAGGAAGTTCAAAACAGGGATGTTGGAAGTGAGACACCGGATTTTAGGAGGGTATGGTAGATGCCCAACCACAGGAAATTCATGAACCTCCTCAAATATAATATTTGTTGAAGAACCAGCACAGCCAACACCACACCAAAATCAAGTGCACCATGTGGTACCAGACACTATAGCTGGACCGCTTGATGATGTGTGTCTCAATGAAATGCTATCACTTGCAAGACTAAATAGGGTGGATCAGAGGGAGTTAAAAAAATTGATCAGTTCACACATGGATCGTTGTTCTTCATTATCTGAAAGACAATTGCAACTGGACAGAGAGAGTGGCAGAGGCGAATGGATGAAGAACGCAATGAGCAGATCAGTCATTCTTTACGCCTAGAAGATCATACACTCAATTCTTTTCTGTCAATTCTTAGGAAACAAGAGGAAACTTTTGATCCAAAGAGAGCTAGACATGAGTGTATGTTGTTTTATATTTTTTTAGGTACACTTTATACAGCTCTTTAAATGTTAGTGGTTTCTAATTTAATTCACAATTTTTGTTAATGTAAGTTCACTTTACTTGAAGTTATCTAATTTATATTTTACTCTTAGTTGTGTTTTTTTATTTTTGATTATGACTGGTTTATTAAAAACATTAAAAAAAATGTATTACCGTTCAAACAACGAAAAAGTGTACAACATTTTTTTTTGGTTTATTACATTTTTTTAAACATAATTTTTTCAATTTTTTATTCAAATGACAATGAACATATTTTCGGATGAAAAACAAAACTATATTTCAGTACTAAAAGTTTAAAGATTAATCAACATATAAAATATTATTACCAAAGTATTTCATGGAATACTTTTAAATGGCATATTTTTTGCAACGAAAATCAACTTGTTCCATCAACATTCCCATTGTAGCCTTATTCTTACCAATTTAATTTGGAAATTATCCTCCAAAAAACTTACTGTGCTTTGATCTTGTTTTTCTTCAAAACATTCAAGATCTAAAAACAATAAAAAAGGTACAAAATAACTTTATTTCAGAAAGAGTAGCCACAAATAAAATTATATATATATATACCTTCTTTAGTTTTGTGGATGATATCTATATTTTTTCAGTCTGTACATATAAATGATCATTATTTTATTAATTTCTAGTAAACAATGGGAGATAAATAATATACCCTTGTCTATCATATATTTAATTAGATCAGACATTTTTGATTCCATCACATTAATTTTTGTTGATTCTATGCCATCCAAATGTATTTCAACTTGAACACTTTTATCAAATAAGGCACATTTGAAATAATTTCCAATTTCTGAAAATCAATAGCAAAAAATTGGAGTAGTTGTGTTTATCTTACAAACCACTTTAAAAATAATCAATATATACTACCTTTGGATACATTTTGTATATTTATACTCTCCTCTCTTCCAACAATAGAACTCTCATTACTTTGACTTGTCTCATCGTCATCAAGATCAATGTAATAATGTTTTTCAATTCTATCTGAAGGATCCTCCTCATGTGAACATACAGGAATATCTACACGTGTATTAGATAAATTAATTGAACATTTACAATTGAAATTTCATTGTATTCAATTCGTAATATTGAAACATTGATTTTTTAAATCATTTCTTTAAAACTTCTAATCCTTTGTGGACCATTCTTGTACTAGTAATTTACTTTTTTGTGTGGTGATAGCCAAAGTTCTCACTCCTTCACTGCTTTTTGGAGACATCTGTCTGTCTATCAGTGTCAAAGGAAGGGGTGGCAAAGATGCCCTACTATTTGGTGTTTCAATCCTAATTTCTCTTAAATAAAGGGGAATCTTTTTAGCCTTCGATTTAGTTCTCTTCATATCTATTTAAAATATATACTGTATATACTAGTCCGAAAGCCTGTGTACACGGGACAATTTTTGCAGTACAACGGTTCCACCCCTTGCTCTCTCTCTATCCCCCCTCTCTTCTGCTCTCTCTCTCCCCCCTCTCTTTTGCTCTCTCTCTCCCCCCTCTCTTTTCCTCCCTCTTTTGCGCTCTCTCTCCCCCTCTCTTTGCGCTCTCCCCCTCTCTTTTGCTCTCTCTCTCTCCCCTATCTTTTGCTCTCTCTCTTCCTCTCTTTTGCTCTCTCTATCCCCCCTCTTTTGCTCTCTCTCTACCTCTCTTTTTCTCTCACTGTCTCACTGTCCCCCCTCTTTTGCTATCTCTCTCCATCTATTTTGCTCTCACTATCCCCTTCATTTTTCTCTCTCTCTCCCCCTTTCATTTGCTCTCTCCCCCTCTCTTTTACTGTCTCTCCCCCTCTCTTGTGCTCTCTCTCCCCCCTCTCTTATGCTCTCTCTCTCCCCTCTCTTATGCTCTCTCTCTTCCCTCTTTTGCACTCTCCCCCTCTCTTTTGCTCTCTCTCTCCACTTTATCCCCCCTCTCTTTTGCTGTCTCTCTCCATCTCTTTTGCTCTTTCTATCTCCCCTCTTTTGATCTCTCTTCACCTTTCTTTTGCTCTCCCTCCCCCCTCTTTTGCTCTCTCTATCTCTCCTCTTTTCATCTCTCTCTCTCCCCTTTCTTTTGCTCTTCCTCCCCCTCTCTTTTGCTGTCTCTCTCCCTCTCTTTTGCTTGTTCTCTCTCTTCCCTTTCTTTTGCTCTCCCTACCCCCTCTCTCCCCTCTTTTGAGCTCTTTTGAGCTCTCTGCACGGCCTCGCCCAGCCCCGCCCATGCCACGCCGGTCCCGTCCGTGCCCCTCCCAGTCACGCCCAGCGGCCCGTCACGCTACTCACTCTGAGTCTGCAGTGTAGAAGGCCAGGTGTGTTTGTACTCGCGCAGTCTCTACTGCGCATGACAGCATCGGACAAACACACTTGGCCTTTTATAGTATAGGATATTTCTTTTTTTTATAATAGTGATCTATTAAAGGGAAAAAATTATTTCCATTATTCAGATAGCGCATGCAATTTTAAGCAACTTTCTAAATTATTCTTATTATCAATTTTTCTTCAATGTCTTGCTATCTTTATTTGAAAACCTGGGTTGTTCTTGCTGATTAGTTGTCAAATGTCAGCCACCATTAAACAAGTGCTGTTCAAGGCTGAACCAAAAATTGGCTGGCTGCTTAGATTAGATCCCTTCTTTTTCAAATAAAGATAGCAAGAGAACAAAGAAAAATTGATAATAGGAGTAAATCAGAAAGTTACTTAAAATTTCATTGCTCTATCTGAATCACAAAATAACAATTTTGGGTTTTGTATCACTATAAAGGTCAATTTATAGACAATTACATTTTCTGTCTCAATCTTTAAATAGAAGATAAGTGATTTTTATCCATTTACAATTTTTATTTTTTGCATGCTTACTAACATTCGGCTAGATTACGAGTTTTGCGTTATGAGTGAAAAAGCTTCATAACGCTGCTTTTTCACTACCGTTGGTATTACGAGTTTTGCAGGTATATCTGTACCGCACACTTTTTTGGCCATAACGCAACGTAACTACCGCAGCTTTCAAAAAGTCCTTTTTTCGCGGGCTTAGGCTGAAGATGGCCGCAAAACTGAGAGCTCTGGCAGACTGAATTACATTCCGCCATGTAATAAAATATTTAGATGCCATCAATCTTAAAATCTTAATCCACTAGAAAGGGAATAGTTCCTGGCTAAGGCAATATCTTTTTTGTGCAACCTCAGGGTCTCTCAGACCGGTCTGCTGGGGTTTATTCTTGGCGGCCTCCACGGAGGGAATCCTCAGCACCCCCCCGGGAAACCGGGTATATGGAGATATTTACAAAATCTTCTTTTACACTACCCAGACAGAGAATTATCGCATATCATGGAGGAAGACCTCTACTACATGATTCAAGCCCTGTTTGCAAAAGCCGATCTGCAGATAAGCCGCAGATTTGATCGCCTCATGGCACTGACAGGCGCCCTTGCAGAGACACTTTCTGGGCCTCCTAAAGCGGTGCCGACAATATCGAATACGCAGTGTGGCGCAGATAAGCAGCGGGATGAGAACGCATACACCAGAGCTGCTTTTCCGGAAAGGGAGAGGAGTGAAACCAACCCTGAAGAGGTAAACTTGGGAGGTGATGGTGAGGAAGTCGGAGCTCCCCTAGATCATTGCTTGCCTGAGGGGATGAGTAAGACGGCAGGAGTTAACCCTAACGGGCAAACACTAAGGGAGGCATGGAGCGGTTGTCTCGCTGAGGATCTCCAGGTCATCGTTGCTTACCGGGTCACATGGAGGAGAGCGGCCGGCTCCCCAGTGATTGGTTCTGCCGGTGAGAGCTTAGAGTGGGTAGTCCCCTGTTGTCCTGGCATTTTGAAATTCTACGGTGTTCCGGGAGGTGCTCTGGACTGGGACTGCCGTGTCAGAGTCGGGGTAGGTTGAGGACCTTGCTATAGTGGGGATATGTGGAGGGCCGGGAGTTGGTCGTATCATCAGAAGGCTCAAGACATCCTAATACCCCTGTGAAAGTCGGGCCCGAGTATAGTGGAAACCCCTTACCGGAGGGCTTGATATAATACCCTGCCTTTGTCTTGGACTCGGGCTCTTGGATGAAGATCGTGAGGTCCGAATTTAAGGCCCAGAATGCTATGAGTTACATAGTTGGACTTCCACACTCCATATTGCAGGTTTACTTGCTTTGGGAAATGCCATATATAGTTGTATATTTATATATTTAAGCCTCAGCTTAGGTGAACATGCACATGTGGGTGTCCTTTATAAAATGTGGAGACCCGGCATGTAGATATAGGTTTTATATTGCCAATCTATTTAGGCCTGTTAACCTCAGCCCACAATATAAATAGTCAATATGCCTGGAGAATCTATTGTCGCATATGGGATTGATATTACCCCACAGATAAATTTTGCCTAGCTAATTCCCTAGCCAATAAGAGTTAAATGACATAAAGCACTGCAGAAAGCTTATCTCCCCCTACACAGCATTCAGCTTGCATGACGCTGGCTCTTATTTTGGTGTGTTGAAGCATTATAGTACCGCACTTCCTATGGACCTCTCCTAGCAACTGAATCAGATGACTCTGTATTAATTTTAAGAATGCATAGTTTAAATGTTTTACATGTGTGTTAAGT
Source organism: Bombina bombina (assembly GCF_027579735.1). Taxonomy (NCBI): domain Eukaryota; kingdom Metazoa; phylum Chordata; class Amphibia; order Anura; family Bombinatoridae; genus Bombina; species Bombina bombina. The sequence goes on along the minus strand of NC_069502.1, from coordinate 945,613,444 downwards.
TCTGATGTGCATATTTTTTACCCCAGGTTGGTTAAAGGCAATGGGTAACCCTTTACAAAATAGATCTGAATCTTACCATGATTAGTTTAGTTATTACGCAAACCTCCATTAGTGTTACTGGATCCCCTTGGCACCTAAGAGCGACTCTACATATCTGGGAGGGTATATACATTTTGCTAATTTGAGGGATAATTACTGTTAGATGTAGGGACATATAAGCGGCTACCACGATATTATCTATATAAAATGCCTATGGTCCGGGAGGGGCCCTGACCCTCTTGAACATGGGTATACTAAATATGCATATGCCACTTACTTCGAGTAACAACTACTGTTAGACGTGGGGCCTTATAAGCTGCTAGAGCAATACTGTCTATATAGAACATCTTAGGGTCAAGTGTGGCCCTGCCTCCCTTGAAAAGGGGCTTTTCCAATATTATGGTATGTAGAATACTCCTATCGCTGCTGCCTTATTTAGTTATTAACTGTTGTAAGTATATACGCCTCCTATGTCTGTATATAATTATGTACGGCCCAAGAGAGGCCTCTAGATGGTAGGAGGTCAGAAGAAAAGCCATTCTATTAAATCCCTTCCATGGTATACCTGGGTAGCTTGAGGCCCAAGAGAGGCCAGTAGTTTCTTAAAGGGAAAAATAAGAGGTTTATTAATTAGCACCCTACACAATACCCATATCTCTACTAATTAAGGTACCCCTAGTTTCTCACATTAGAGGTATGCATAATCTGAGGCTTTTTTAGAAGCCTATAGTATATTGTAGGATATAATGGAATGTTACAGTGTATTTCTCTCCTTACAAATGCTTACTTTGTTTATGTTTTTTAATTTGTTGACAGAGATCTGTACTGAAATGTGCATACTGGTGCTTAATTTTCTTACCTAGTTAAAGGTTCAGCTGAATGATCCATGGACAAACGTAAGCCTGCATATTGTTTTATTTTGGTCAATGAGGCTAGGCTTGAACTCAGCTAGACGGTTGGTGTTGTTTTATCTGTCCTATTTCCATGCACTTATGTAAAAACGAGGTAATGCTCATGGCTTGAAGGTGTACAATTGGATTGAGTTAAGTCCAGAACCTTCAGATGTAATGACATGCTTGTTTAATTCATCTTGTAAAATTTCATATTTGTCAAATGGGCATGTTGCCATGATACTGCTTTATGAAGTTTTTTATTTCTGTTTGACACTTTACCTGGACTTCCATAGCGCCGGTATTACGAGTTTGCTTTGTCCGGCCAAAAAGTTAATGGTACAGCCCATAACTACAAGATCTGTACCATAAACTGAAAGTCAGTAGTTATGGCTTTTATGTCACAAAGCCTTAATATAAAACTCATTACTAAAGTGCTAAAAAGTACACTAACACCCATAAACTACCTATTAACCCCTAAATTGAGGCCCTCCCGCATCACAAACAATAAAATAAAATTATTAAACCCCTAACCTGCCGCTCCCAACATTGCCGCCACTATAATAAACATATTAACCCGTAAACCGCCGTACTCCGGCATCGCAAACACTAGTTAAATATTATTAACTCCTAATCTGCTGTCCCTAACATTGATGCAACCTACATTAATGTTATTAACCCCAATCTGCTGCCCCCAAAATTGCTGCCACTATACTAAAGTTATTAACCCCTAAACCTAACCCTAAGTCTAACTCTAACCCTAACACCCACAAACGTTAACATAATTAAAATAAATCTAAGTAAAAATTACAATTAATACCTAAATAATTCCTATTAAAAACTAAATACTTACCTATAAAATAAAACCTAAGATAGCTACAATATAACTAATAGTTACATAGTATCTATCTTAGGTTTTATTTTTATTTCACAGGTTCACAAACCCCCCAAATAAAATCCTATCTAAATAAACCTAAGCTCCCCATTGCCCTGAAAAGGGCGTTTGGATGGGCATTGCCCTTAAAGGGGCATTTAGCTCTTTTACATTGCCCAAAACCCTAAGCTAAAAATAAAACCCACCCAATAAACCCTTAAAAAACCTAACACTAACCCACGAAGATCCATTTACAGTTTTTGAAGACCCGACATCCATCCTCATCCAGCCGGGAAAAGTCTTTATCGAAGCGGCAAGAAGTCCTCAACAAACCCGGGGGAAGTCTTCATCGAAGCGGCAAGAAGTCGTCCTCCAGGCGGGCAGAAGTCTTCATCCAGATGGCATCTTCTATCTTCATCCTTCCGACATGGAGCGGCTCCATCTTCAAGACATCCGGCGCGGAGCATCCTCTTCTTTCGATGGCTACTGAAGAATGAATGTTCCTTTAAGGGACGTCATCCAAGATGGCATCCCTTGAATTCTGATTGGCTGATAGAATTCTATCAGCCAATCGGAATTAAAGTTTAAAAAATCCTATTGGCTAAAGCAATCAGCCAATAGGATTGAGCTTCAATCCTATTTGCTGATCCAATCAGCCAATATGATTGAGCTTGCATTCTATTGGCTGTTCCAATCAGCCAATAGAATGCAAGCTCAATCCTATTGGCTGATTGGATCAGCCAATAGGATTGAAAATCAATACTATTGGCTGATTACATCAGCCAATAGGATTTTTTCAACTTTAATTCCAATTGGCTGATAGAATTCTATTAGCCAATCGGAATTCAAGGGACACCATCTTGGATGACCTCCCTTAAAGGAACCTTCATTCTTGAGTAGCCTTTCGAAAGAAGATGATGCTTCACGCCGGATGTCTTGAAGATGGAGCTGCTCCGCGTCAGAAAGATGAAGATAGAAGATGCCATCTGGATGAAGACTTCTGCCCGCCTTGAGGACCACTTCTTGCCGCTTGGATGAAGACTCCTTCCAGCTTCGTTGAGGACTTCTGCCTGCTTGGATGAAGACTTCTCCCAGCTTGATGAGGATGGATGTCCGGTCTTCAAAAACTATAAGTGGATCATCGGGGGTTAGTGTTAGGTTTTATTAAGGGTTTATTGGGTGGGTTTTATTTTTAGCTTAGGGTTTGGGATGAAAAAGAGCTAAATGCCCTTTTAAGGGCAATGTCCATCCAAATGCCCTTTTCAGGGCATGGGGGAGCTTAGGTTTTTTTAGATAGTATTTTATTTGGGGGGTTGGTTGTGTGGGTGGTGGGTTTTACTGTTGGGGGGTTGTTGTTTTTTTTTTCTTTTACAGGTAAAAGAGATGATTGCTTTGGGGAAATGCCCAGCAAAAGGCCCTTTTAAGGGCTATTGGCAGTTTAGTTTAGGTTGGGTTTTTGTTATTTTGGCGGGGGCTTTTTTATTTTGATAAGGCTATTAGATTAGGTACGATTAGTTTAAATATTTGATAATTTCTTTTTTATTTTGTGTAATTTAGTGTTTATTAATTTTTGTAATTTAGTTAATTGTGTTTAATTAATGTAATTGATTTCATTGTAGTGTAATGTTAGGTGTTAGTGTAAGACAGGTTAGGTTTTATTTTATAGGTAAATTTGTATTTATTTTAACTAAGTAGTTAGTAAATAGTTAATAACTATTTACTAACTAATCTACCTAGTAGGGATGGGCGAATGTTTCGCAACATTCGAAAAACGGCACAAATTTTAACACATTCGTTCGTTCGAATCGAATTTCGAATGTTTACATAACATTCTAACATTCGATTTTCGAATGTTCGGTTTCAAATTTTACGATTACATTCGAAAATATTCTTTTCGAAAAATACAAATTTAGATTGTAATAGTATTTCTAATGCTTTTTCTTTAAATGTAATATTCGAATTATGCAATATTCAAATTAAAAAAATTCTAATTTAGATTGTAATAGTATTTCTAATGCTTTTTCTTTAAATGTAATATTTGAATTATGCAATACGTGTATTCGAATTCGAAAAATTCAAATTTAGATTGTAATAGTATTTCTAATGCTTTTTCTTTAAATGTAAAATTCGAATTATGCAATATTCGAATTCGATTTTTTTTTATATTCGAATTCGAAAAATTCGAATTTATATATTTGTAATAGTATTTCTAATGCTTTCTTTAAATGTAATATTCGAATTATGCAATATTCTATATGGAAACATTCGAAATGATATATTTGTATCTATTATGTATCAATTTACTAGATTCCTGCCCTACCACATGAACTATTGAACTTCTGAAAAGTATTTGTTAAATAGAATGTTAAATTCGAAATTTCAAATGTGGACATTCGATATAATTATAAACATTCGAATTCGAAAGTGACATTCGAAAATTGTAAATAACATTTGATTTTCGAATTTTTAAGAATATTCGTTCTTATCGACATTCGAATTTTGGTAATAACATTCGTTCTACATTTGAAATTCGAACATTTACACATTCGCCCATCCCTAGTTAAAATAAATACAAACTTAGCTGTGAAATAAAAATAAAACCTAAGATAGCTACAATGTAACTTATTACGCCGACATTGGGGGTGGAATATTAGGGGTTAATAAGTGTAATGTAGGTGGCGGCGATGTCGGGGCAGCAGATTAGGGGTGTTTAGACTCGGGGTTTATGTTAGGGTGTTAGGTGTAAACATAACTTTTCTTTCCCCATAGGAATCAATGGGGTTGCGTTACGGAGCTTTACGCTCCTTTATTGCAGGTGTTAGGCTTTTTTTTAGCCGGCTCTCCCCATTGATGTCTATGGGGAAATCATGCATGAGCATGTAAAACCAGCTCAAAGCAGCGCAAGGTAATGTATGTAGGTGGCGGCGATGTCGAGGGTGGCATATTAGGGGTTAATAAGTATAATGTAGGTGGCAGCAATGTCCGGGGCGGCAGATTAGAGGTTAATAAGTGTAATGTAGGTGGTGGCGATGTCGGGGCGGCAGGTTAGGGGTGTTTAGACTCTGGGTTTATGTTAGGGTGTTAGGTGTAAACATAACTTTTCTTTCCCCATAGGAATCAATGGGGCTACGTTACGGAGCTTTACGCTCCTTTATTGCAGGTGTTAGGCTTTTTTTTAGCCGGCTCTCCCCATTGATGTCTGTGGGGAAATCATGCATGAGCACGTAAAACTATCTCAAAGCAGCGCAAGGTAATCACAGAGGTAAAAAGTGTATTTATATAACTGTGTTGGTTATGCAAAACTAGGGAATGGGTAATAAAGGGAGTATTTATCTTATTAAACAATAAAAACTCTGGTGTAGACTGTCCCTTTAAAAGATAAATAATATTTATACTTACAGGTTCTTATTAGACGTTTAATAGAATTATACTTTTTCGGCTTTGTGTTTTGTTTTTTTTTGTAATTTAGTTTAGTTGATTTAATTGTAGGTAATTGTAGGTAGTTTAGTTAATTCATTTATTGATAGTGTAGTGTTAGGTTTAATTGTAACTTAGGTTAGGATTTATTTTACAGGTAATTTTGTAATTATTTTAACTAGGTAACTATTAAATAGTAAATAACTATTTAATAGCTATTGTACCTAGTTAAAATAAATACAAAGTTGCCTGTAAAATAAATATAAATGCTAAAATAGCTACAATATAATTATTCGCTATATTGTAGCTATGTTAGGGTTTATTTTACAGGTAAGTATTTAGCTTTAAATAGGATTAATTTATTTAATAAGAAATAATTTATTTAGTTAGATTTAAATTATATTTAATTTAGGGGGGTGTTAGGGTTAGGGTTAGACTTAGCATTAGGGGTTAATACATTTATTATAGTAGCGGCGAGGTCCGGTCGGCAGATTGGGGGTTAATACTTGAAGTTAGGTGGCGGCGATGTTAGGGAGGGCAGATTAGGGGTTAATAAAATTTATTATAGGGTTTGCGAGGCGGGAGTGAGGCGGTTTAGGGGTTAATACATTTATTATAGTGGCGAGGTCCGGTCGGCAGATTAGGGGTTAATAAGTGTAGGTAAGGTAGCGGCGATGTGGGGGGGGGCAGATTAGGGGTTAATAAATATTATAAAGGTGTCGGCGATGTTAGGCGCAGCAGATTAGGGGTAAATAGGGATAATGTAGGTTGCGGCGGTGTGCGATCGGCAGATTAGGGGTTAAAAAATGTATTAGAGTGGCGGCGATGTGGGGGGACCTCGGTTTAGGGGTACATAGGTAGTTTATGGGTGTTAGTGTACTTTAGAGCACAGTAGTTAAGAGCTTTATGAACCGGCGTTAGCCCAGAAAGCCCTTAACTCCTGACTTTTTTCTGCGGCTGGAGTTTTGTCGTTAGATTTCTAACGCTCACTTCAGACACGACTCTAAACACCGGCGTTAGGAAGATCCATTGGCATAAGGGATCTGCGGTATGGAAAAGTCGCGGCTGGAAAGTGAGCGTTAGACCCTTTCCTGACTGACTCTAAATACCAGCGGGCGGCCAAAAGCAGCGTTAGGACCCCTAAACGCTGGTTTTGACAGCTAACGCAGAACTCTAAATCTAGGCGATAGTGTGCTACAACATGAGTCAATAAATAACGTATTGATTAAAGATTCTGTAACATTGTACTTGTTTTAATATTGTTACCATATGCAATTTGTTATGATTATAATCTATATGCTATATGTATGTGTTTTTTTTTAAGTGTTAAATTTAATCAAAGTTTAAAAACATTGTTATGATTCATTTTGTCTTCCAAAACAATTGTATATCATTTATTGTAACATTTACGTCTGCATCACTCTTTATTTAGTTCAATGTAAATAATCTTAACTCTGATGTTTACTAAATTGCACAAAATAAAGAACCAAATTTTAATTTATTTTTTTTAATTGGACCAAAAGATAAAATAAAGAAATGTAACATGTATTAAATATTTTGAATATAGGTAACATATTGTAAGAACATAATACAGAATTTTTTATTAAACATTAATTGTCAAACTTGATTGGAAACTATGTCCTTGTGGCCATGCCACATCTATTTGGGGTCTCCCTACAAATTTCCTCTGGAAAATCTTCAAAGCACATGGGAATATCATCCACAATGGGGCATCCTCTTTTGGTGGCAATATTGTGCAAAATACAGCAAACTAATATTATTTCGGCAACTTTCTTAGTTGAATACTGCACTGCACTGCCAGATCTGTCCAGACATCTGAACCTCATTTTCATTAATCTAAATGTCCTTTCAATGACACCCCTGGTGGTCTTGTGTGACTCATTGAACCAAATATGTTTCCTGAGTTGGGGGTTACTGTACGGTGTCAGCAGCCATGCATAACAAGGGTAACTAGCATCCCCTACAAAAACATACATATTAAACATTTTGTCAAAGTTTATAATGCAATTTTTTTTACATATATTAAACAATATCCATCAGTATAATTCTTCACTAATGTTACCTATTGATTTTTTTTTTAAAGTGTAGATGTTAGCATCACATTTGTACCAATTACTAATTTTATTTTGATTATTTTTTCAAAATCAAATTAAATACATACTTTTTAAATAGAAAGATGGATATTGTTTTTATGTAGTTTTAATCGGTTAAATAGACAAAATTATATATAATGCCAGAATAACTAAAAATATGTCAATTTTGGCACCATTTGAGTTTACCTAACAACCATCCCTCTGGCATCTCTCCTTTCTCGAACTTTTGATACAGTCCAGTCTGCCTTAGGATATAAGAATCATGACAGGAGCCAGGGTAATTGGATCTTATAAATATAAACAGACATTTGAGAACATTATGTCAGCAGTGAATTTGATAACTAATAAGCCATAAGCCATCTGATCAATGAAAATATAGGGGTTACACTGAGATTATACTAAATCCTGATCACCTAGGCTTAGATCATATGAGTTACACTGTTAATATGCAATGCCTTGTTCACTTTTTTTCTTTGATACTTGATGGTTTGATACTTTGTTTACATAATTGACACATGTATGTATTGTTTTGCCTATTGTGTATGATTGGTTAATATTGAGCCTATAGTCATCTGAGGCCACTCCCACCACAAGTGTGGTCAATTATTTTAATTGGTTTGTTAGGTATATATAGCAAGAGTTTTAAAACCATTTTATTAAGCCTGATGAAACAGCCATTGGCTGAGAAACGCGTCGCCTGTTTTTACTTTGTTTTTAATAAAGTAAGTTTACTATTCCCAACACTTGCTGCCTATTTTTACATCATTTTGGACCATTTTTTGGCCTCCTGGTACATTTAGATTCTTGGAGTTTCCTGCATTGCCTTGTTAAGTCTGGTGGGTGACTGAATTGATCCCATCCTGCCCTACTAGCATCATTGGAGATGCTTCAACAAATGTGAGTGCATCTAATACTTACTGTTCGCATTTATTCTGGCTAAACTGTACTAGGCCATATAGGCACCTTTGTGTCTTTTCCTATTACAGATCACACATCTATCACAAGAGGTCGGTCTTCTGGGTGACTGTTATAGATCCCAGACTGCTCCTACTCCTCTATCTGGAGTGCTTTTATACATGTGAGTGTAATCATACACACTATTTCTACACCTTCAGATCAAACAATATTGGGCCATGTGGCGCATCTGTATCTTCTTGTTTTTTTATAATTCTCATTGTTGGGTCACACATCATATGTACATTCAGAGAATGGCAAGACTTTATGTTCCTATAAATCTCCTCCAATAAATGTGGCGGTCTTACTGAAATATGGGTACAGTCTATGGCCCCAAGTACATTTGACATACCTGCCATACAATAGAATTGAGACTTTATAGATTGCCACTCTTCTGTGGTATATGGTAGACAAACATATTCTGCAAATATATGCACAAGTGCATCAATAACTTTTGTAAGATGATGCAAAAAGGCTGATTGACTGAACCTAATAATGACACTGGACATGGCCTGAAATAATCCAGTGGCAAAGAAGTGCAAGGCAGCAAGGAACTTGAGGAGTCCGGGAATGGCCTTTGAATGTGACATCACTGGTTCTAGAAAATGTGCAATTTCAGCATATAAAGTTAAAATTGACTGATGATCCAGACGGAACCTTTGAACAACCACTCTATCGGAAAGGCCATCTAAAGGAACCCGAGGAAGGAATACACGCTGTACCCGCATTCTCCTTCTGCTAACACATTTTCTATGGCATCTGCTTCTCGATTCTGACTTCTCCCCCTGATTTGTTATCAGACAAAGAATATATACAAATACACCAAAGAACCTATGGCACTACTAATATGTTGGTAATAAACCTCTATTTCAACCAATTTGGTAGAGAATAGTCAAGTGTTCTCAATGTATTAGGGGTATAGGTGCTAGTGTATTGGGGACAACATATAATCTTAAATAGAGTAAGGAGAGACCTACTCAAGGCAAGAATAGACAGATTAGCACTCTATGTTTATGTTTTCCAATATCAGGTTTATAGTTTACACAACAGCTTATCTTGAACTTGTGAAAATGAGATAAAATTTAACTTTTAATAAATTGAAATATAAAATACGAATATAATTAAAAATACATTTAGGTATCCTCTGGTAGTTCGTACCATTGTATTTATTATAGCTCAATGGTCAAGTTAATAAATAGGATGAAAGTGCACAATTTTACATACTAGTGTGATTCTAAATAGTAACTCTTGCAAACCGTAGTAAAAGTTTGGGCTCATATACATTTGAAGGTGGAATTTGTACTAAGTAGTTTCTATATAATATGTATCCTCTTATAAATTTGAGGAGCAACTAAACTCTGTGCTGTTTATCCAATACCGTTCTAAATATTTCAAGTGTACTTGAGTGTTATGAACAGTTTATAAGTATATAGACTTAGTTGCAAACCAACCGTAGGTAGCTCCGTTCGGTGGCTATGAATTGGTATATATGTGTATCACACAAGTAAGGAAAATATTCTTTCTGTTAATTTAGTGTATCACTTTAGATCTCTATTTGTGGAGATATAGATAGATCTCTTACAGTATTGGGTACAGTAGGTGACCCGCACCAAGTATTCTTTGATACAGGTCCTCTTGTTACTTTACTCTAATTACATATAGTGTGGGATTCGGTTTTATCCGTATAAACTGTTGTTTTATCAGCCTGGTTCTTAATGCTGCTTTAAACTGAGCTGTACAGCAGTATTTATTATTTGCTGCTTTAATTAAAGCTGTTTGACCGTATTTATTATATGCATCCTTCAATGCCTCTGTTTTATGTGTTTAGCTGTGTATCTAACAGAGAATTCAATTTGAGTCCCACTTGTATGTTTTTAGCTAAGGAGGTATCTCTTTAAATCAGGGAGACAGAAATTACTTAGTACCGATTTCTATGTCACTAGCCCTATTGTTTATCAACTCTTAATATATATACACAACATGGAGTTTGCGATTCTCTTCATTTATGTGTTTAACGTTTGTCATATAAATATAATATATCTTACGACTTTATTTGCTGTATATATAGTAAGATAAACAATTCACAGACCGCTTCAATGTCTGGCTGTGAAGATCCTAGCAGAGTTTTTGTTATCTCTGTCTGTGGATACTAGTGGTAGTTACCTTTCCATTGGACTCCTCCTAGAAAGAGGGAGAAACAGATTTGGTATATATGATCTAAGTTAACTTTTTTGTGTGATTATTTCTAAGGTTCTGATGAACTTCCATTCAGTTATAGCAATTGCTACTTGTAAGTCTTTTTGCTAACTGTTCGTACAACAGTTCCAGCTTGTATAGAGCTTTTGAGTCTGAGAGTACACGCTTATGTTAAAATACCATATTACCTGGTTTGTTAGTTATTCCAAAATTGACCACACTAGATTTGCCATTATGGATGGTACAAGGACTACAGTAAATCGAGGATAGCTTAACGCTGACTAAAAACACAGGAGCTCCTAGGACTCCTCACCAAGACCCTGACTCTCCTAACATGTTTCGCCGTGAACCAGCTTTCTCAAAGGATAATTGCACCACCGGGTAGTCGGCTTTTTATAGCGTGCCAACTTACGCCCATAAGTTTGATGTCATTCATTTGGGTATTGGTCATTGGGCAGCGTATATTAGCACGCCCACTGGAATGATAGCATTCTCTTTAAGGGTACTGATTGGATAGCACCACTGACATTTGTTAAGTTTGTCAACAAACAATTGCATACACGATCATTTTTATGGCGATCTAAGTTAATAATATTTATTATGCGGATGATAACATATGTAGCATTAGCGGTTTGTATCATCATAGTTGTATGGTTTATTAGGCCACTTCAAAAGTTATTTATTAGCTCATTGTATACTTCTCTACTCTCTATTAATAATCTTTATTATGTAAATGACACCATATGTAATATTAGCGGTTTGTATTACCATAGTTATATGGATTATTTCACTCCCTATAGCGCTGGTATTACGAGTTTAAAAAAAGCCAGCGTTTGCGGGCGATATGGCTGCATTGAGCTCCATATCACACAAAATACCAGCGCTGCTTTGAGCTGCTGTTACATGCTTGTGCACGATTTCCCCATAGACATCAATGGGGAGAGCATGCTAAAAAAAAGCCTAACACCTGCAATCACGAAGCGTTAAGCTCCCTAACGCAGCCCCATTAATGTCTATGCAGAATTTTTTTTATGTTTAAACCTAACACCCTAACATAAACCCCGAGTCTAAACACCCCTAATCTGCTGCCCCCAAAATTGCCGCAACCTACTTTACTGTTATAAACCCCTAATCTGCTGCCCCCAAAATCGCTGCAACTTAACTACACTTATTAACCCCTAATCTGCTGCCACCAATATCGCCGCCACTATACTAAAGTTATTAACCCCTAAACCTAACCCTAAGTCTAACCCTAACACTAACACTCACTAACTTTAACATAATTAAAATAATTCCAAATAAAAATTACAATTAATACCTAAATAATTCCTATTTAAAACGAAATACTTACCTGTAAAATAAAACCTAAGCTAGCTACAATATAACTAATAGTTATATTGTAGCTATCTTAGGTTTTATTTTTATTTCACAGGTAAGTTTGTATTTATTTTAACTAGGTAGACTAGTTAGTATAGTAAATAGTTATCAACTATTTACTAACTACCTAGTTAAAATAAATACAAATTTACCTGTAAAATAAAACCTAACCTTACACTAAAATTAAATAAATTACATTAATCAAATACAAGTAACTAAATTACAAAAAATAAACACTAAATTACACAAAATAAAAAAAGGAAATGATCAAATATTTAAACTAATTACTCCTAATCTAATAGCCCTATCAAAATAAAAAGCCCCCCAAAATAAGAAAACCCCTAGCCTAAACTAAACTGCCAATAGCCCTTAAAAGGGTCTTTTGCGGGGTATTGCCCCAAAGATATCAGCTCTTTTACCTGGCAAATAAAAATACAAACATCCCCCCAACAGTAAAACCCACCACCCACACAACCAACCCCCCCAAATAAAATTCTATCTAAAAAACCTAAGCTACCCATTGCCCTGAAAAGGGCATTTGGATGGGCATTGCCCTTAAAAGGGCATTCAGCTCTTTTACATTGCCCAAACCCTAAGCTAAAAATAAAACCCACCCAATAAACCCTTAATAAAACCTAACACTAATCCCAGAAGATCCACTTACAGTTTTGGAAGACCGGACATCCATTCTCATCCAGCCGGCAAAGTCCACATCCACGCAGCAAGAAGTCCTCAACGAAGTCGGGAGAAGTCTTCATCCAAGCGGCAAGAAGTCCTCAACGAAGCCAGGAGAAGTCTTCATCCAAGCCAATAGGATTTTTTACCCTTTAATTCCTATTGGCTGATATATTTCTATCAGCCAATTGGAATTCAAGGGACACCATCTTGGATAACGTCCTTTAAAGGGAACCTTCAGTGTACAGCTGGGACCGTATGAAGAGGATGCTCCGCACCGGATTTCTTCAAGATGGACCTGCTCCACGCAGAATGGATGAAGATAGAAGATGTCTGGATGAAGACTTCTGCCCGCCTGGATGATGACTTCTTGCCGCTTGGATGAAGACTTTTCCCGGCTTCGTTGAGGACTTCTTGCCGCTTGGATGAAGACTTCTCCTGGCTTCGTTGAGTAATTCAAGGGACGCCATCTTGGATGAAGTCCTTTAAATGAGCCTTCATTCTTCAAGATCCAGCAAAAGAAGAGGATGCTCCGCACCGGATGTCTTCAAGATGGAGCCGCTCTGCGTCAGAAGGATGAAGATAGAAGATGACGTCTGGATGAAGACTTCTGCTCATCTGGAGGATGACTTCTTGCCACTTGGATGAAGACTTCTCCTGGCTTCGTTGAGGACTTCTGCCCGCTTGGATGAAGACTTCCCCCGGCTTGATGAGGATGGATGTCCGGTATTCCAAAACTGTAAGTGGATCTTCAGGGGTTAGTGTTAGGTTTTATGAAGGGTTTATTGGGTGGGATTTATTTTTAGCTTAGAGTTTGGGCAATGTAAAACAGCTGAATGCCCTTTTAAGGGCAATGCCCATCCAAATGTCCTTTTCAGGGCAATAGGTAGCTTAGGTTTTTTTAGATATAATTTTATTTGGGGGGTTGGTTGTGTGGGTGGTGGGTTTTACTGTTGGGGGGATGTTTGTATTTTTATTTGCCAGGTAAAAGAGCTGATATCTTTGGGGCAATGCCCCGCAAAAGGCCCTTTTACGGGCTATTGGCAGTTTAGTTTAGGCTAGGGCTTTTATTATTTGGAGGGCTTTTTTTTATTTTGATAGGGCTATTAGATTAGGAGTAATTAGTTTAAATATTTGATAATTTCTTTTTTAGTTTGTTTAATTTAGTGGTATTTTTTGTAATTTATTTATTGTATTTGATTAATGTAATTTATTTAATTTTAGTGTAATGTTAGGTTTTATTGTAAGACAGATTAGGTTTTATTTTACAGGTAAATGTGTATTTAACTAGGTAGTTAGTAAATAGTTAATAACTATTTAATAACTAATCTACCTAGTTAAAATAAATACAAACTTACCTGTGAAATAAAAATAAAACATAAGCTAGATACAATGTAACTATTAGTTATATTGTAGCTAGCTTAGGTTTTATTTTACAGGTAAGTATTTATTTAGTTTTAAATAGGAATAATTTAGGTATTAATTGTAATTTTTATTTGGAATTATTTTAATTATGTTAACGTTAGTGGGTGTTAGGGTTATGTTAGGGTTAGGGTTAGACTTAGGGTTAGACTTAGGGTTAATAACTTTAGTATAGTGGCGGCAACATTAAGGGCAGCAAATTAGAGGTTAATAAGTGTAGTTAGGTTGCGGCGATTTTGGGGGCAGCAGATTAGGGGTTAATAACAGTAATGTAGGTTGCGGCGATGTTAGGGACAGCAGATTAGGGGTTAATAAGTGTATGTAGGTGGTGACGACATTGGGGGCAGCATATTAGGGTTTAATAATATTTAGGTTTAGGGGTTAATATGTTTAATTATAGTGGCGGTGATGTCCGGAGCGGCAGATTAGAGGTTAATAATTTTATTTTAGTATTTGCAATGCGGGAGGGCCTCGGTTTAGGGGTTAATAGGTAGTTTATGGGTGTTAGTGTACTTTTTAACACTTTAGTTATGAGTTTTATGGTACAGCTTTGTAATGTAAAACTCATAACTACTGACTTTAGATGGCGGTACAGATCTTGTAGTTATAGGCTGTACCGCTCACTTTTTGGCCTCCCAGGCAAATCTCGTAATACCGGCGTTGTGGAAGTCCCATTAAAAAAGGACTTTTTAAAAAGTGCGGTACTTATGTTGCATGACGACCAAAAAGGTGTGCAGTACAGCTATACCTACAACACCTGTAATACCAGCGGTAGTGAAAAAGAGCCATAACGATGCTTTTTTACTCATAACGCACAACTCGTAATCTAGCTGTTTGCATTAATTTACTCACAATCTCATATTTACTTAAGTTGTTTGAACGTGGGAGAATTTGGTGACTATTTTAAAGAAGGGGAAGGATAAAAAAGGGGAATGTGGAAAGTGTGTGTGACTTAAATTAAAATTTCATAATAATAAACAACATCCAGATATTTGAAAATAACAAACGTTAGAATGTATAAGTGCTTTTTCAGTTTATTATTAGTGATGTCGCGAACTGTTCGAAGGAGAACAGTTCCCGGCGATCGTAGCTTGTTCGCGTTCGCCGCGGCAGGCGAACATATGCGATGCCCCCTATTTGTCATCATTGAGGAAACTTTGACCCTGTATCTCACAGTCTGCAGACACATTTGAGCCAATCAGCAGCAGACACTCCCTCCCAGACCCTCCCAGCTCCTGGGCAGCAGCCATTTTAGATTCATTACGATCCTGCATTCTTAGTGAGAGGAGGTTTACTGCTGCTGCTGGTGATTTTATAGGGAAATAGATAGCTTGGCTAGTGTATTCAGTGTCCACTACAGTCCTGAATGACTCATCTAATCTCTGCTGTAAGGACAGCACCCCAAAAAGCCCTTTTTAGGGCTAGAACTTCAGCCCAAAAAGCCCTTTTTAGGGCTAGAACTTCAGTCTTTTTTTTTTTTTTTTAAATTGCATTTGCCTGCCTGTCAGCCTGTGTGTGAGGCTCACAGCATATACTGTGATTAATTGATCTGTGCCACCACTGATATCTGGTTAACATTAGTGTAAATTTAAAAAAAAAAACTTTTACATCATTTTGCTAGTGTAATCTAATTTCATTTTCCATCAGGCCTGTGTGTCAGGCCCACATCATATACTGTGATTAATAGCTCTGTTTTCCACCACTTATATCTGGTGTAACATTAGTGTAAATTAAAAAAAACAAAAAACTTTTACATCAGTCTGCTATTGTTATTTAATTTTAGTTGCCAAGCCAGCGTGCCACTAGTGCCAGCCTGTGTAAGGGCCTAAGGGAACATTAGTGTAAAGTTAAAAAAAAAAGCACATTATTCCAAACAATTTAGGAATGTTAGGTGATTTATGCCCTTTATGGATTAAAACCAGACTCTGCATCAACTATGTAATTTTCCATGGGAGTTTTGCCATGGATCCCCCTCCGGCATGCCACAGTCCAGGTGTTAGTCCCCTTGAAACAACTTTTCCATCACTATTGCGGCTAGAATGAGTCCCTGTGGGTTTTAAAATTTGCCTGTCCATTGAAGACAATGGCGGTTCGCCCGGTTCGCGAACATTTGCCGAAATTCGCGTTCGCTGTTCGCGAACGCAAAATTTTAGGTTCGCGACATCACTATTTATTATATCAGTCATAGTGAGTTGCATGTGAGCTCTCTGAAGAGACGGTTTGTTCTTTAAAGTACATATAGGTGCCTAAAATTTATCTGATGTGCTATATATTGTTTAAAATACAAATTGTACAAAACTTATTGATAATAGTGCGTATTGGTAATGAGTAATAAAATGTATCTATGTTTAGCATTCAGAGTGGTGTGTGAGATTACAGTTAAGTTCAAGATTGAATATTAAAAAATGTATTTTTAATAGGAGTATTGAGTATAGTTGTTCTTTTACTTCAAGTACATTCATATGGTTCTTATTGTATTCGTCAAATAATAATTATGTAAAATAGAATTGTAACCATAGGTTAAGCCTAATTTAGGGTTCAGAGTGATTTTATGAAATATAAGATAAATTGTAAATATATTTTTAATGACAGTATTCAGTATAGTTTTTCTAATTCAAAAATATGTTCCTGTGGCACATCTTATAGTGATATTATCTATTAATTCAATAGAGACATATTTTGGCCTATAATTGCTAATGTTAGATTTAATTGGATGTAATCTTAAAAATTTTAAATTCTAATAAACTGAACATAAAATTAACATATGAAGCAAACTCTAATGTAATCAATTTTCTCCAAAATCAAAAGAACAGCATCAGGCAGGTTATCGATGGATGTATACCGTAAAAAGAATGCAACTTACAGCCTCTTACATAGTTCGAGTGCACATGCATCGAATACAATAAAGGCACTCCCGACAGGAGAATTTCTCCATAGGAGACAAAATTGCTCACTAGATTCAGACTACAAACTAAGAGCAAATGAACAGATTAGTAGCAAGAAGCTATAGTAAACGATCCATAAAGAAAGCCGAACATCGTGCCAGATCTACCACCAGAAATGAACTGCTGCGGAAAAAAGATAAACCAAAACAAGATGAAATAAGATTTATTTCAACCTATAACCCCAAAAGCACACAAACACTGAAGGTACTTCAGAACAACTAGCATATTCTTAAATCAGATCCAGTTTTATCACACATCTTAGGTGACAAAGTGCAAACAGGTTATAGGAGAACACGTAATCTTAAAGACTTATTAAGTCCTAGCCACTTTGAAGGTAAAAAAAACCATTGGAGGGGGAGGTGTGTCCGGACCATGGGGGGGGGGGCGTGTCCGGACCATGAACGAAGATGGCTGCTATGCTGTGAGCTCCTCTCTTATGATATACACTCTGTTGAGAAATAGATGTTTTAACGAGGCATGCTTGTTCAGCAACTGCAGTATTACAAAGGGGATACCCTAAATGCCACAAATATGCTATTATAGCAAGTGTTAGAGCTCATTAACCCGGACTAATCAGACTATAGCTTACTCCTACGGGAGCAGATGAAAATCGCCTTACTGAGGCTTGAGGAGCAGATCGACAGCGGCTACGACAGCCTGTCTCAGCTTGGGAACTTTACTGCCACGTGGGCTGGTACATCAGAGTCAGTGAGGGTGAAGGAACCTGATGCAAGCTTGGAACTCGCATTGCACCCTAGCGGCACAGGGTTGCCTTTGGATAATGGCGGCTTGGTCGTTGTGCATCTGCCTAGCTGGGAGTGGTCTCCACACCTTCATTTGCCCTATCTTAAGGGGGATACGGCCGATCCCCGGGAGCTACAGACTACAGGAGGGGAGCACCCGGTTGGCGGTGTATGATCTACCACGCTGATACTCTTGCCTGAACTGAAAGGGACCTACTTTTCGGAGCCTCAACAGCAACTTGCCCTGCATGCTTTGGTAGATACAGTCTGATCCCCACAAGGGGAGACATTGCTGGGAGAGATGGGACATTTGAATCTTTGTGGGGGTGCTGAAAAGTTACTGATGAAGATCTTTAGCCCTACACTTATACATTGGGAACTCTGGGCATACTGTTGTGGCCCGCTTGTTAGATTAGGCATTGGATAGAGAGGATACCTACTACCCTCCTCTCCAGGGGACTAACTGCTGTCTGTCATCCCACACACATGAAGACTGTTTAGTTTAAGCCTACATTATGAGACAATATCTTACATCGCACCTTTGTTTCTGAGTTCTGGGGTGGCTGGTGGCCTATATGTATGTATGTACAGACTATGTTCATGCAGGGGGGGGGGGGGGAGCCTCCAGACTTGTCCCTTTTGAGCTTACCTAATGCGGTATTACGAGGTATGGTTTAACTCAACTTAGCAACTCAGCACACTAGCTGCAGGTTTCTATATAGGCTACCAGTGTGTATTATATAAGGCTCCTGGAGGTGGTTGATATATTTATACAGCTTGTGTCACTACTAGGGTAAGGTTAGCACCATCCTTTATGTTTTACTGATTAAACCTATATAACACATAGATCTACAATGTGCCGCTGTGGGTCTGTGCTTATAGACTGTATCCTACCTTATCCTTTTATATCTGGCATTATTTTATAGTCAATTCAGCAGCAGTCTATGTCCAACTACCCCTATACTTTAGCTAACAGTTCTTCCACTCCATTGATGTTGGTTACGTCGCTTACATTTGCCCTCATTACTCTTATTCTAGGAT
This sequence comes from Bombina bombina, assembly GCF_027579735.1. Lineage (NCBI taxonomy): Eukaryota > Metazoa > Chordata > Amphibia > Anura > Bombinatoridae > Bombina > Bombina bombina. The sequence goes on along the minus strand of NC_069502.1, from coordinate 945,594,757 downwards.
ATTCATATTCCCTACCCTACTCTCAGCCGGCGAGGATGATAGGGATAACATTTAATAGTTTGATGCAACAATGTTTGGATATATATATTTCACCTATTCCATAAAATATAATCCTAGATAAAGAGATACTTTCAGATTCATCAGCACCCTATTTTAGTTATTCTGGGTATGTTTATTATACTTAAGTGGCATCTATAATTTGAGGTCAATTAATTATATTACTTGCATATGCTAATCATTTCAGTTGGTTTGTTATTCAAATCTACTAAACATGTATATACTATTTCTGTGGTTATATTTAGTTTAGTTTTGTTCCTATATCATTTGGTTCGTAGGTAACCATTGTATTAACCACTGTTAATTGCTATTCTTTAAATACTGTAAAAGAGTTTCTCAAAATTTTTATATAGCTATCCAATGTACAACTTCTATGTGCAAATGTACTGGACTTCATTTCCTTTATTTGTAATAAGGGTAGGAGGATACGTCAACTCTGTCTGTACTTGTTTAGCTATGTTACTTCTGTGTTGTCTGTACATCAAGAATCTCAATAAAAGATAATTTAAAAAACAAAAACAAAAAAACATTGGAGTAGTATCTAAAGGGTCACACAAATGTGAGACGTGTAGTACTTGCAGCTTTAAGTTAAAAAAAAACAGGACATCTGTGATCGCTTTAACAGAATACAAAAAGTCACTGAATACATTAAATGCCACACAGAAGGTGTCATTTACGCTCTAACCTGTAAATGTGCAAAAACATACATTGGCATGACGACCAGAAAGATCCGAACCAGACTGCAAGAACATTTAAGAAACATCAAAAATGCCTCTAAAGATCTTATATCAGGTAAACAACTAACCTCAGTAGCTCGCCATTTTCATACCAATCACAATTCAAAACAATCTGAACTGAAATGCTATGGTATTCAAAAGATCAAAATGGGAATTAGAGGAGTAGACATAGAAAAACGACTTTTACAAGCCGAAAGTAGATGGATTTTTCTGCTAAACACAGTTCAACCTTTTGGTTTTAATGAACAGAATAACTTCTCTCCTTTCCTTTTCCTCTCCTTTCCTTTAAAGGAAAAAAATGTTAAAATACATTATGTTTAGCAGTAAATCTAACATTAGCAATTATAGGCCAAAGTATATCTCTATTTAATTAATAGATAATATCAGCGGGATTGGCTCTCTCTCTGAAAATTTTTCACAATGGCTGGATGAGGTATTACAGCCTATTGCTAGAAACTTACCCAGCTACCTTCGGGACACTAAACATGTTCTGAGGATAGTAGAGGACATAAGGTGGGACACTCAGATGAGCTGGTTGACAATAGATTCATCTATTCAACACAATTTTGGTTTGGTGGCATTGAAATTCTTTTTGTCCAACTATACTGATTTCACTATTTTTTTTCTAGAATATGAATTGGAGGTTGCATCTTTTCTGTTAACACACAGTTTTTCAGCTTTGATGGCAAGCTTTATCTGCAAAGATGTGGGACGGCTATGGGGGCAAAATTTGCCCCCTCTTATGCCAACATCTTTATGGGATGGTGGGAGCAGTCACACATCTTTGCAGATACTAATCCCTTTAGAAATAAGATCAATGTATATAAACGCTATATTGATGACTTGCTCCTGGTGTGGCGAGGTAATGAACAATCTGCCCTATACTATTAATTTTTTGGATTTGAAACTCAAGGGATTACCAAATGGTAACATTGAATCAGGGATGTATCGCAAGCCAATCTCAGGTAACACTCTTTTGAGTGCAAGGAGTTGTCATCCAGCACATGTGCCCCATGCAGTGGCTAAAGGGCAATTCATACGTACAAAAAGGAATTGCACCGATAAGCGTCTATGTGAGAAAGAGGCCAATGAATTAAAAAGTAGACTTTTGGAAAGAGGTTATAAAAAGTATGTGGTTGACAGAGCAAGACAAGTAGTAGAGAAGCTTGACAGAGGTACTTTATTGCAAGATAAAGATTCCACAACAAATAAATCATTCGATGGTGTTACATTTATTACCAATTACAGTGCACAATATGACAAAGTGTGTAACATAGTATGTAAACACTTTAAAGTACTAGTCGCGGATGACCTACTGGTCCCAATAGTTGATAAAGGCATGAGTTGCGCCTATAGGAAAGCGAAGACACTTGGTAATTCTGTAGCATCCTCAGAAGTGGTTAAACCTAAACAGTCTGCCTCTACCTGGCTTCAACATAAAGGTATCTTCAAATGTGGCAAATCGAAGTGTAAGCCATGCGAACATGCACTTCTAGGGGAGATATTTATATCTATCGCTACATGGGAGAATTTTGAAATTCGCAGTTGTCTCAATTGCACTTGTAATTTTGTAGTATATCTTTTCACATGTGATGTATGTTTCTTACAGTACGTGGGGCGTACCACTAGGGATGTAAATTCCTGAATCAGAGAACACTTCTCTACTATACATATAGGTAAAGCCAAAACTCCCTTAGTACAACACTTTGTTCAGTTTCATAATAAGAGCACCAATACTTTTAAATGGAATATCATTGAGAGAATTCCCATAGTAGGCAGAGGTGGGTATAGAACTAAAAGACTTGAACACCAAGAGATGTTTTGGATATTCCGGTTAAAAACCAGGGTACCCACAGGACTGAACTCCGATTTAATCAATTTTTGACAATAGACTATCTTCAGTCTATATCTCTATTGATTTGATTATACTGTATACATAATATAACTATATAAATACTATATGTATGTACTATATGTATGTTTTATTGTGGTTATACATTTAATTTATTTACCCACTTGGTACATATGCATATACAATTTTTACTTGAGATCCATTTATATTTATTCTTATTCTGACAATTAGTCTATTTGAACCCAACAACGGTCGTGATCACCAATGGTCATAAAGAATGAACCAGTTCTTGGTTTTCAAGTTGACATTGGGTTTTCCGACCATTTTTAGATTCAATTGATTGTATATTCAATATATATATATATATATATATATATATATATATATATACATTCTCTAGGGCACACAGTATTAACCTTTGACATTATAGCAGTCATATGACTATTTGGTTAAGGGAGTTTTATACTCAACATGATAGCAAATTTTTTCTATTTTGGTGTTAACCAGTGTAATATAAGGCCAAACGTTTTATGTTGAATTATGTTTGACATCTTGCCAATACCTAACCTAAAGTTTGTAGATGAACCCTATTTGGTTCAAGAAGTTTAATAAGAATGATAAGATCTTAAGTAATTTGTTATATGCATTGTGTAAGTGCTTTCCGTATTTTTGGCTTTGCATGCAGGTTGTGATTAATATGTGAAAGGAGGATGTCCCTGTACGGTGTGTCGAGAGTTAAAAAGGAGCTATAGTCACTGTAGTAAGCAGAAACTTCACAGACCCAATCGGTAGAAATATAACCAAACAGTCGTTAGTGGTGGAATTATAACCCCTCCTCTCACCTCTGTTACATCCGGTCCTGGGGGCAGGATCACTGAAACCTGTAAGCGGTATGCGCGGTGTGCCGGTGGCTCTTCTCCTTCAGCCTGTCCGGTGTGGCTTTCAAACTGCGTCCGCTGTTGGTGCCTGTACTCCCTCGTCAGACGTTTCTGGAGGGAGGGGGGCGGGAACCACCTAACACTTCCCTGTATTTTTCCTTTGCGGTGATTGGTTGGAAGACGTCCTCTGTTCAGACGCTCCCTCTTGATTGGAGTAAAATCGATCTCAACCAATCCTCTAGCGGATAGGGGAAGCTCAGCTGCAGGGTCTGTTCAGCAGTGTGGAAGTTAGGGATAGTGCGAGGAGCAGTCTCCTCTCTCAGTGCTCACGCTGGTAGGTCACAGAAACAGAACAAAAGAGGAAGCGGAGCACTGAGTAAAATAAAAAGTTCTCTTTATTGAAGCAATGTTTAAAAAACGAAAAATGAAAACTACAAGGAGATAAAGGGTGCTATTCCTTGCAATGGGTTCAGCTCAAACAGCTGCTGACATGTTTCGGCATTCCGCCGTTATCAAAGCTGCTGAACTGTGTAGGGAATAGCCCTCTTTTAAAACACAATAGCTGAACCCTATTGGGCAATTGTACAAAGGGGGAAGGATTTCTTATTAACCCCTTATAACCTGTACAAGAAGAGTATATAATAATACTAAACAGATTACAGAAAGCTGGTTATACTGAACCATGAACATGTTATTGTACACAAAATAACTGAAGCAACATTCATAGACTATAAAGAATCTAAATTAAAGTCATACAATCTGCATTTTGCATATTAAAATTAAAGTCATACATTCTGTATTTGCATATGTATTTGCAATAAACTTTATAATCACTTGTAGGATTGTACAAGTATACATCATATGAACAATCCAATGTATAGAATGTTACACTAGTTAGCCTATACACACTAAATAGTTAGCTCCTAGGAGTGGATATCAGGAAAGTCTGTCCTAGACCTGTTAACTCCCTTCATATGTAGCTGACCTGCTATCTTAAATGCACTCAATATGTAACATTCTATACATTGGATTGTTCATATGATGTATACTTGTACAATCCTACAAGTGATTATAAAGTTTATTGCAAATACATATGCAAATACAGAATGTATGACTTTAATTTTAATATGCAAAATGCAGATTGTATGACTTTAATTTAGATTCTTTATAGTCTATGAATGTTACTTCAGTTATTTTGTGTACAATAACATGTTCATGGTTCAGTATAACCAGCTTTCTGTAATCTGTTTAGTATTATTATATACTCTTCTTGTACAGGTTATAAGGGGTTAATAAGAAATCCTTCCCCCTTTGTACAATTGCCCAATAGGGTTCAGCTATTGTGTTTTAAAAGAGGGCTATTCCCTACACAGTTCAGCAGCTTTGATAACGGCGGAATGCCGAAACATGTCAGCAGCTGTTTGAGCTGAACCCATTGCAAGGAATAGCACCCTTTATCTCCTTGTAGTTTTCATTTTTCGTTTTTTAAACATTGCTTCAATAAAGAGAACTTTTTATTTTACTCAGTGCTCCGCTTCCTCTTTTGTTCTGTGATTAATATGTGCCATGTATAATCCTGTGTTTAGCTTTGGTAACATAGGTAACACTTAACATTGCTTGAGGGTGTGTTTATGCAAATTTAAAATTTTTGATTAACCAATGGATGCTGTTTTAACCATTGAAACAGGTGCAGTGTGCCAGATAGTACAGGCTATGATTACGGCTCATGCCAAAATGTGTAAGCCAATCAAACACTACACTCTTGCTGATGTTCCGTGGGCTCTGAGGTCCTTTTTTAACCTGTGTCAATAAAGAAACTTTTTATTCAACACACAGACTGATCGTATCTTTCTTGAGAATTATCCTGAACTTGACAGAAGATCAGCCGTGTCTTGGGATAGCCGGCTTGCACCCATTGTTCCCATTGGATTGAGCTCCTTACGTGACTGCCTAACCACGTAATTGATGACGTACCCGGAAAGAAGATGGACATGAGTGTAAGGTATAGCAGGCATGGTACGCTAAACGTACCACAAAGTCCGTGAGTAGACTCGGTTGGATTTGAGTTCCCTGCAGTGAATACCTGAAGGTCCTAATCCGGGGGGAAAGGTGAGCAGTTTTCACAAGTATATTAAGATGTACTTTCTCTCCATTTTTCATTGAGTGAGCAAGCCGTATTGCATATTGAACATTACAATTTAACATTTATTATTATGTAGCTTTGCAGCAACTTCCTTGTGACTTTGAATACAATAAGAACCATATGAATGTACTTGAAGTAAAAGAACAACTATACTCAATACTCCTATTAAAAATACATTTTTTAATATTCAATCTTGAACTTAACTGTAATCTCACACACCACTAACACATCACTGAACTCTAATCATAGATACATTTTATGTTCACAAACTCATTACCAATACGCACTATTACTAATAAGTTCTGTACAATTTGTATTTTAAACAATATATAGCACATCAGATTAATTTTATGCACCTATATGTACTTTAAAGCACAAACCGTCTCTTCAGAGAGCTCACATGCAACTCATTATGACTGATATAATAAACTGAAGAAAAAAAACATACATTCTAACATTTGTTATTTTCAAATATCTGGATGGTCTTTATTATTATAAAATTTTAATTTAAGTCACACACACTTTTCATATTCCCCTTTTTTATCCTTCCCCTTCTTTAAAATAGTCACCAAATTCTTCCACGTTCAAACAACTTAAGTAAATATGAGATTGTGAGTAAATTAATACAAAATGAGCTAATAAACAACTTATAAAGTGGCCTAAAAATCCATATAACTACGGTCATACAAACCGCTAATATTACATATGGTGTCATTTACATAATAAAGATTATTAATAGAGAGTAGAGAATTATACAATAATAAATAACTTTTGAAGTGGCCTAATAAACCATACAACTATGATGATACAAACCGCTAATGCTACATATGTTATCATCCGCATAATAAAGATTATTAACTTAGATCGCCATAAAAATGATTGTGTATGCAATTGTTTGTTCACAAACTTAACAAATGTCAGTGGCGCTATCCAATCAGTACCCTTAAGAAGAATGCTATCATTCCAGTGGGCTTGCTAATATACGCTGACCAATCCCCAAATGAAAGACATCAAACATGTGGGTGTATGTTGGCATGCTATAAAAAGCCGACTACCCGGCGGCACGATTATCATTTGAGAGAGATGGTTCACGGCGAAACATGTTAGGAGAGTCAGGGTCTTGGTGAGGAGTCCTAGGAGCTCCTGTGTTTTTAGTCAGCCTTAAGCTATTGTCGACTTACTGTAGTCCTTGTACCATCCATAATGGCAAATCTAGTGTGGTCAATTTTGGTATAACTAACAAACCGGGTAATATGGTAATTTAACATAAGCTTGTACACTCAGACTCAAAAGCTCTATACAAGCTGGAACTGTTGTACGAACAGTTAGCAAAATACTTACAGGTAGCAATTGCTATAAATGAATGGAAGTTAATCAGAACCTTAGAAATAGTCACACAAAAAAAGTTAACTTAGATCGTATATATCAAATCTGTTTCTCCTTCTTTCTAGGAGGAGTCCAATGGAAAGGTAACTACCACTAGTATCCACAGACAGAGATAACAAAAACTAGGATCTTGACAGCCAGACATTGAAGCGGGCTGTGAATTGTTTATCTTACTATATATACAGCAAATAAAGTCGCAAGATATATTATATTTATATGACAAACGTTAAACACATAAATGAAGACAATCGCAAACTACATGTTGTGTATATATATTGAGAGTTGATAAACAATAGGACTGACATAGAAATCGGTACAAAGTAATTTCTGTCTCCCTGATTTAAAGAGATACCTCCTTAGCTAAAAATATCCAAGTGGGACTCAAATTGAATTCTCTGTTAGATACACAGCTGAACACATAAAACAGAGGCATTGAAGGATGCATATAATAAATACGGTAAAACAGCTTTAATTAAAGCAGCAAATAATAAACACTGCTGTACAGCTCAGTTTAAGGCAGCATTAAGAACCAGGCTGATATAACAACAGTTTATACGGATAAACCCGAATCCCACACTATATGTAATTAGAGTAAAGTAACAAGAGGACCTGTAACAAAGAATACTTGGTGCGGATCACCTACTGTACCCAATACTGTAAGAGATCTATCTATATCTCCACAAATAGAGATCTAAAGTGATACATTAAATTAACAGAAAGAATATTTTCCTTACTCGTGTGACACACTTATATACCAACTCATAGCCGCCGAACGGAGCTACCTACGGTTGGTTTGCAACTAAGTCTATATACTTATAAACTGTTCGTAACAGAGTACACTTTAAATATTTAGAACAGTATTGGATAAACAGCACAGAGTTTAGTTGCTCCTCAAATTTATAAGAGGATACATATTATATAGAAACTATAAAGTGTACAATACCAATACTTAATACAAATTCCACCTTCAAATGTATACAAGCCCAAACATTTTACTACGGTTTTCTAGAGTCACTATTTAGAGTCACACTAGTACGGAAAATGCGTGCTTTCATCATAGTTTATTAACTTGACCACTAAGCTATAATAAATACAACGGTACGAAGTTCCAGAGGATACCTAAGTGTATTTTTAATTATATTCCTATTTTATATTTCAATTTATTAAAAGTTAAATTTTATCTTATTTTCACAAGTTTAAGATAAGCTGTTGTGTAAACTATAAACCTGATATTGGAAAACATAAACCTAGAGTGCTAATCTGTGTATTCTTGCCTTGAGTAGGTCTCTTCTTACTCTATTTAAGATTATAAAGAATATATACAGTAGTTGAAGAAGTGTCTCCATGGCTAGCACTATTGACAGTGAGTAAAGATTCAACTCTATTGACCTTCTTTTATATGACTTATAGGCATATACTTAGAGACCCTATTGTTTAATATTGTGCTCGTCACCTAAATGCTGGCGAGGGATAATTTCTGAGATAGATGCGGAAAAAGTAGCTGGCAGAGAGATACATTGTTTAGTAATTATTGTTTATTGTGAGATTTATGTTGAGCAAGGAATTTTATGCTACGAAAAAGGTTGCGGACAAGTTCGCTCGATACTTGTAAATGTAATTTTCCCCCTGATTTAGGGGCTTGGTACACACGATCTTCTATCCGCATGCAGAAATTTAGATGGAAAAGCTCATGAACACCTCGCTAAAAGCTTAGTACATGGAGCCCTATAACAACACTTTTTTTTTTATTATCATTACTGAAAATTGCCTATTTCTGCTGATCACAATCAAAATGATTGATAATTATGTAGCCATGCTTTTCAAATTCAACAGCTAACAGTAGTTTAAAAAGCCCCAGATGGCATATTAGCAACTACTACATTTAAAAATGATTAATAAACACTTTCACACTAATTGTAGCATAAACAAAAATCCAACTAACACATATGCCGCTTTACCAATAATGTCCCAGAGAGTTTTAGACACATATTAACAACAGATATTATCAACAGTTTAACAACTACAATTGCAATTTCTTTTTTGTTTCAAAACTTTTTATTACTTTTTCAAAAGTAATACAACATCATTGATTCAATACAAGGCATAACAGTTTGTTCTTTTTATGCAATGTTACATACATTTTGTTCTTTTAAGAGTATATGCACAGGGATCTTCAGCCTTGATATAGTCCAGGTCTTGTCGAGGAAAACATTTGTATACATATTATTCTAATATAAACATTTGTATATTGTTTTTCTTTTCTATCTATCTGCTCAATTCTAGTGTTATAAGTGCACCACTTTCAAGTGCAGTTCTACTTTTATTTACATACAAATCCACTTCTATAGGTTGGCTAAAGAACTAGAGACACATAGTAGAGGGGGAAAAAAAAGAAAAAGAGAGGGGGGTTAATAAGGAGATCAGAAGGAGGGAAGGGAGAAAATCATTAGACATATATGTTGTGGTTAGATAATATAGTATAGACCGGACATGCCCATCTCACAGTTCTACACCCTAGGGGCAGGTGAAACCAACCAAATCACTTCTGTAGCCATGTATCCCATATGGACCAGTATTTTTCCATTTGATTGAATTATAAAAGTAATTTTCCATCTCAGCCATATAGCCAACCATTGCACTTATTTCAGCCAAGGGGGGTTCAGGTTTTTACCATGCCCTAGCTATACATAATTTAGTGGCCGTGAAAATACAAATCATAATCTCTTTGATGCATCTGGTATAGAGTGTTCCATAATATGCAGCAGGGCATTATGGGGGGATAAAGTGGACATGAGATTCAGGGAGCCACATAGGTTCTTAATGTCTTTCCATAAAGGTGCGATTTTTGGGCAGCCCCACCATATGTGTATGTCCGAACCCACCTCACCACATCCTCTCCAACATAGAGGTGAAACTGTCGGGTACATCTTAGTTAGTCTAATGGGGGTTCTGTGCCATACAACTCTAGCATTGTGATGCAATCTACAGTTTTTTTAGTCAGAATAATAGCTATGTTCCAGTCTTGGTCCAGGAAAGTGATACCCATCTATTTACTCCAAGCTTTAATTTGCCAAGGTAATCCAGGGGTAAGGTCCGGAAGAAGAAAGTTATTATGTACTGTGAGAGGTTTAGAAAGCCTAGATCCCCCAACCATCTATTCTCCCATGTTGTGCCCTTCCTATCAGAGCACTTGGGGAATCCCCAAGTTTTAAGAAGCTCAGAACTCTGAAGCATTCAAATGGTAGCCACAAAGGAATTGGGTTAAATCATAGAGAGATCCCCTTAAAGTCAGTTAATAAGTCATGGTCATATAAGTCAGCTACCGTTTCAAATCCTCCCATTTTGCAGTCTTCCATATGAATGTTGGTAAGGTCCCAAAAGAGGCCTTGTAAATGGTGAACTGGAGACGGGTAGGGGGCTATCAATGATCGGCTTCTTAACATTTGCCACAGCGAAAGGTTATTTTTTACTATCACATTGCTTATTGTGAGGGTAAGTTTCTTGTTATTAGGAACCCAAATTATATCAGCTAAACCAAGATCATTTGGAATGCTAACAGCTTCTAAAAAATACCATCCTGGTTTGTCTCGCCTAAGGCTACATTCCGAAATATGGGATAGTCTTGACGCTTCGTAATTAGTGAAAATATTTGGGACCGAAATTCCCCCACTATGATAAGGTCTCTCCAAAATATTATACGCAATTCTAGGATTACCTCCCTTCCAGATGTAATTAGAAAACAGTTTATGTATTTGGTAGAGAACAGAGTGCGGGACATTAAGCGGGATGCATCGGAAAAGGTATAGTGCCTTAGGTAAGAGTGACATCTTAATAGAAGCAACTCTTTCCAACCAGGAAAGCTCTTTGAAGTCTCATTTCTCAAGTAATGTTGGGAAATCTGCGATAAGAGCTTCATAATTACTTCAAATAATGTGGTCAACCTCAGCACTCAACATAACTCCCAAATGTCTAAGCTGGTGCGAGGACCAAGAAAAGGGGTAAAGAGATTTTAGCTCCATAAGGGTAGACTGTTCTATGTTGATGGGATATGCTTCTGTTTTTAATAATTGATTTTGTAATAGCTTATCTCACTAAAATATTCTATTAGACGAAAGGTTGCTGGCATAGAAGTTAACGGGCTAGTCAGAAGGAGGGTTACATCATCCGCAAATAGAACTTTTTTCTCAGGTGAAGTTGTAAGAGGAACTCCAGCGATGTTCCTGGATTGTCTAATTGCTTGGGCAAAAGGTTTCATTATCAATGCAAAGATAAGTGGTGAGAGTGGGCATCCCTGCCTCATACCATTATGTATTGGAAACTCTGGGGAACAGAATCCCAATCCTCTCACCTGCAATTTCTACATATATTCTGGAACATTAAAATCACAAACAAATAAGTTTTTTTTTCAACCTTGGGCATAACAATCCTATAGAAAAGGGATTTATCTAGAAAAATGCCCTTAGACTGTAATGCTGTTTTTTTGTTCAAAATCATAACATACATTTTTCTAACGGATTGTGATCAACTCTGCTGACTATTTCTTATGATATTTACAAAACTATTTATCAACCAGATCAAGATTGTTATCAACCCTATAGAATTTTGTGACTTATAGTGGAAATATTAAATGCTTTAATGAAATAGTAATTCCTCCACTACAATGTCGCATAAACAGAAAATCGTCTCTTTAATTCTGTAGCTCAGGGCTGCCCCTCTCACCCTACTAAACAAGACTGCATCGTCCCTCCCAATTTTCCTCTTTTGGTGGGTCCCGCCTTATAGGACAATTTCCTATCCCATTACTTTTTATGAAGAGCTTCCAATATTTATTTGAAAATCAAATGCTTAAATAAACAATATCGGCATTTGTCTGGTATTTAACTAAACAGTCTGGTATTTGATCCAGAGTTGTCCGGTAAAGTATGAAAAAATAAATGTGTTTCTCTGGAGGGTAAAAGCCTTGCTTTATGTCTAACTTCCTCTTACGTCATGCTGTGTTTTATGTTTTGTTATATCTTTCCACTCTACTTTGCAACGTGTCGTCCAGGCTGAGCATTTGTAATCTTCTTCCTTCCTCTTCTTTTTTCCCTGAATACATCGCCTGCATGGAAAAAGATGGCATCAGGGAGTGGAGCAACAAGAATAAAAGGAATCAGATAAGAGGCTGCATAGCTTTCAAGAGTTGCTGGGATATGTTTTTAATCTGAGGTCGGATGTTGACATCAAGTTTACAGAAAGACTGCATAAACATGGTGTCTGATTTATGACATAGGCATAACGCTGACAAAGGGGCTACAGGGCTATGAGTATTATCTGAGGTCTGATGTTGGCATCTAGTTGACAGAAAGGCTGCATGAACATGGTGTCTGATTTATGACATAGGCATAACGCTGACAAAGGGGCTACAGGGCTATGAGTATTATCTGAGGTCTGATGTTGGCATCTAGTTGACAGAAAGGCTGCATGAACATGGTGTCTGATTTATGACATGACATGGGCATAACACTGACATAGGGGCTGCAGGGCCATAAGTATTATCTGAGCTGTGCATATAGCTAATCAAACTTCATGTCAAGGGGTTGCATGGCTCAAGGCCGAAACTGAGTCTAGGTTCAACATGGACATATTGTTTACAAGAGACACAAGAACTATGGGTCTACTCTGAGGTTTGATCTACACAATTACCTGATTGGGTTAGATGACCATTGTTTTGTTTAGGGAACTGAGGAAAGCATATAACTGAGTGGAGATATAGCTGTACAAAGAGAGTGTAAGTACAATGAGTCAGTTACAGGGTTTTATTTAAGCATAATTAAAAATTGAGGATGTGGGCTGAATGAATTGTGTGACATGATGTTTGTATGCAAATACAGTAGATCTTTCTGAAGACCCCAATGGCTGTATATTCAGGGTAGACTAGCGGTCTAAGGTGGTTTTTGTATTCTTCCGTATTCTTTTAAATTTATTAAAACGTTTTTTTTAGGCAAATAGTAGCAGTTTTTACTTTAGGTAGGGTGTCCAACCTTAGCTGGTGCAACAGAAACCTAGAAACGGATTTCTTAGTTGAGGCATGCTACATATTAAACAATTGTTACCTAAATATGTTTTTTTTTTTTTAATATAACATATTTGCAGAATACAAATAAAAAAGTAAAGAGTAGACAATTTAAACTGTATTGTATTCTGCATGGAATAGAGTTTCCTGGGCCTAGTCAGCGTAAATATTTCCTTGTAAACAATGTGTGAATGTCAATCACTGCTGTAATTACAGAACTCCTAAGGACATGTTCCATGAAAATTTTCTTATTGCCAGCGGTGTTAAAGAAACGTTAGTTATGTGGTGGTAGAATATTCTCCTCAAACAAATGAAACTTCTGCATCTTTCCATGCAATTAAACAATAGAGTGAAATAAATGATTCTCTATTAAACCCAAATTAGACAGTATTGCCTAATTATATCTTCTTTACATTTAAAATTGCTTATGTTTTTAAATATATTTTCTTTCCTTCCTTTGCCAACATTGGTCCCTCTGGTATTTTTATCACTGAAAAGTACAAAGACCCAGATGGTACTGAAGTAAAATAAACCATAAGATTGATAATTATGAGCAAAGTGTACCACAGAGTGAAATCAGTATCGGAAAGCAATGCAAGCAAGAATATTAAATATGTTCGCTAATAAGATAAAAGGAACCATGTAAGACTCTTTTAGTCCACCCTCGCGACCCTGAAACAATAAAGCAGGATGTCACATGCTTTTATCACAACAACACATTAAAATATAGCTTGGCTAAAAATCAACTGAAGCCTTACCAGTGAGATATGAGAACCATTATCACATAATAAATTAATGTAGTGAACAAGAATGAAATCATTAACTACAGTTTAATAATGGCTGATTCATTAGTTTGCTATGTGCTCAGCTTAGGTGGTTTTTGCCTTTACTGTAATATTTCAATTCATTAGACGCACAGCTGTCTGAATTAAAGGGCTATTATATTATACTCTAATTTACTAGCATGTAATTATAAGACAAGTGACCTTGCACTACTATGTGTTTAACCCCTGATGATCACCAGTGGCAGTTACACAGCTGGGTTGTGCAACTAGCGTTTCCGCTCAAGACCTGCAGTGCTCTGCAGATATTGAGAGATTTTTATAATATGGGCAAGATTACGAGTGGCACGCTATCTGTTGCACATCGTGAGAGATATCGGATTTATTGTGACTGAGTGACTCAGTAGTAGCACGGTATTAGAAGTAGAAAGTAAATCCGTTCGCTTTATCACAATTGAATTAAATGTGTGTCATGATAGCGCAACTTCAGAGCTCTGGTTAACTGTTATGCTTTTCTAAAAAGTTACACAAAATACATCAAAATTACATTAAAGAGTACAGTTACACTCATAATAACACTATCTAATAAAAAATATTGGAAAATAAATTGCATAAGAAAGTTATAAGAGCTCAAGGGGTTAGAAAAAAAAGGCAGACAAATGGCTTTAACATTGAGACATAAATATACGTCTGAGATAGATATGTATGGATATATACAGTATGCTGCCTGATAATTGTTGTTGATACAATAGTGTAATCCTAATCTGGTTTACCTAGTCTTTGCTTCCTTTATTCAGGTCCTATAATTCTTAGTCCCTCTCTCAGGATTATTTTCCCTCATATACTAACCAATACTCACAACTTTGGAGCTCTTACCTATTTGCTTAGCAGCCTGCTGAATCTACACATCGCGGTATCCGTGACCGCTCATCACCCAGAGCCTAGCAGAGACAAGACGTCACCGGAAGTGAGTCACACTCACACGGACTGCTCCGCCACACACGCTACAAGCCGGTCTGAAGGCTCTCTAACGAGAAGGTCTGTCTACAGTCAGTTTTAGGATTGCCGAGGGTCAGTGAGCAACCAATCAGAAGTGACGATCGGATGTAAATAGCAACGTACAGGAGCGTGCTATACATCATCATTTCCTCTTGAAAAAGTCTGGAGAGCGCAGACGAAACGCGTTGGGGGTGGAGCTAAGGACGGCTCCGATATACTAAGACTGTTTGGAAGAAATATTGAAGCGGCACCAATAAAGCTGTGACCTGAAGGATTTCTAATTGAACTGGGACCCGCTTCTCTCTCCCTATGAAGGGATCAATGCGATAACTTTTAACCTGTTTGTAAGGGCATTACTTTTGTGTATTGAATAAATTTGTGGAAACTGCTACCTTGATGTGGGGTTGCGCTGTCTCTTCTTTTCGCCATAGGATCTACAAATAAAGAGAGCGTTTGGAAACAAGCCTCTGGAAGTAGCTGCACCTCATCTTCTAAAGACAGTGATTAGGAGCTGGCATTACAAACCGCCGTAACAATCATTATTCTATGTGAACACTCCTAATGACACTCCCCTGTAGTGGGTAATATCTATTCAGACAGATCAACTGCTTTTAAGCATTTTTTATTACTTCTCAAGTATTGATATTTTTATATATGAATTTATATTAATTTGTATGTGCATTTCTTATTTAATATTTTATTGATGTGTAGTTGCTGCAGTATTAATTTAATATTTTAACTATTTCAGTTTATTCTAATATCCCTCTTACTTTAACGTTACTATCCCACATCCACTACTCTACCAAGCTGCGCTGTTAATACTTCCAGTGTGATTTATTATATTTTCCTTTAATAAATTAGTTGCATCGTGACAACCGTGTGAGAGTCTAGCTTTGAGTGATT
Source organism: Bombina bombina (assembly GCF_027579735.1). NCBI lineage: Eukaryota > Metazoa > Chordata > Amphibia > Anura > Bombinatoridae > Bombina > Bombina bombina. Next base: position 945,578,965 of record NC_069502.1, on the reverse strand, counting down.
CACAGATTCATTGTTTCAATTTTATTTTTGAGACTTTATGTGTAGTGCTGGATAAGGTTAACTTTTTGTCTTTTTCTAATCATATTAATGTTTAATCCTCCTTGCACCTGGGGTCTCATCTTAATATTAAGAGAGGTGGGCCCTAGCACACCAGTCTAAATATTAACCCCTGCTAGCTGGTGTCCATTTTTTACACACACACACATATATATATTCATTAAAATTATGGTGGAGATAAAAGTCTGAGATTAAAATCCTTAATGTCACAAAAGTAAATCAATAAAAATTGTTGCATAGCAAATTACCACATCTAGGCAAGTTAGACAGTATTGCCTAACTATAGGCAAGTATATATATATATATATATATATATATATATATATAGTGAAGATTGGAGTAGCCTTGTTAGTCCAGTAGATAGATGCTCAAAAAACAAAGTATTGCAGTATGCAGTGATACCTTTTTTTATTGGACTAACATAATATTTAAAAGACAAGCTTTCAAGGGTTTTCCTCTCTTCCTCAGGTCTGAAGCAATACTAATCATTCTGATATAGATACACATCACATACAACAAATGGAAGGGAGGGAGGGGGGTGAGAGGGGTGTCATAAAAGCAGAGAATGTGTCTGAAGGAGAAAATAGCTGAGAATAGCCAGAAAGAATAAATAAACAAAGGAGAGTAAATAGGCCAGATGAGAGGAAAAATAAAAGGAAAAAGAAACCAATAGAGGACAATAAAATGAGAGATTATAGAAAGTTATGGTAGTGTGTGAGAAAGCCAGAGTCTACATTAAGTCCTTCATTTTTGGTATTGAAATGTGTGATCATTTTCATCTCAAACGTCTTTCGTTCATGAGAGTCTTTGAAATTCCCTTTAAGAATTTTAATCCTGAGGTTAAGGATGGAGTGACCAGTCTGGGTGAAGTGATGACCAACAGGGGTACAATATTCATTTTCCTTGTGGTTTTTGATCGAGTGTCTGTGTAGATTCATTCTGAGATGCAGCTTTAGGCCAGTTTCTCTAATGTAGCAACTTCTGTCACACGCTGTACACTGTATCATGTATACCACATTAGCAGATGAGTCTGGCTGTGTTGTTGTCACATATATGTTGACACAGTTTGCAGAGTGATTTGTTGCATCGTGCAGTGCCATTCTGTGTAAGCTTCTGTTCTGTGGTTAATTTGCTGCGGACCAATCTCTGTCTCAGGTTAGGCGGTTGTTTGAATGCTAGTATGGGGGGTTCAGGAAATATTTTTTTGAGTGTGGGGGAGTTTTGTGCACTCCTTCCAGAGTAGGGTTGTAAGTGACTACTAGAGGGGTTCTTGTTTTGTTTTCCTTTTCTTTGTATTGTAGGAGCCTTTCCTGTGGTGTTTTTAGGGCAGATTTGATTTTTTTAGATATTGTCCTTTCCTTGTAGCCCTTTTGCCTAAATGACTCTGACAGTGTACTCAGGTGCTGATCTCTGTCTTTTTTGTCAGAGCAAATGCGGTGATATCTGATAGCTTGGCTGTAGATGATACCTTGTTTGGTGTGATTTGGATGGAAGCTGGAATTGTGGAGGTAGCTGTACCTGTCTGTGGGTTTTCTGTATATAGATAAATGAAGGATGCCATTGGTGACAGTTATTGTGCAGTCCAAGAAGTTCACACTATGATTTGAAAAGTCCATTTTAAAGTTTATTGACGGGTGAAATGAATTAAATGATTTGTGGAAATCTAAGAGGCTTTCTTCTCCTTCTGTCCATATTATGAAAATATCATCGATGTAACAATAATATGTATAAGGTTTGTGGGGCTGAGTACATAAGAATCTGTATTCTAGGTACACCATGAAAAGATTGGCGTATTGGGGTGACATTTTTGTGCCCATCACTGTCCCTGTCATTTGTAGGTAGTAATTGTTGTTAAAGCATAAATAGTTGTGTGTGAGTATGAATTCTATAAGCTGGGCAATAGTTGCACTATCATATTTGTTTGTTGGTTGGTGGGATGAGAGAAATTTACTGCAGGCCTCAATACCATCCTTATGCGGGATGTTGCTGTATAAGGATTCCACATCCATAGTAACTAGTATAGTGTTTCCAGGTAGTTCATTTATCTGGTTAAGTTTATTAAGGAAGTCTGTAGTGTCCTGTATAAAGCTATCAGTCTTAATAACAAGAGGGTTAAGAATGTTTTCTATTAGGCCAAATATTTGTCCAGTGAGTGTTCCCATACCTGTTATAATGGGGCGTCTTGGGTTTCCTGGCTTGTGGAGTTTGGGTAGCATGTAGAAGGTACCCATCTGAGGATTGAAAGGTATCAGATTTTCTAATTCTTGCTGTATGTGTTTAGGAAATGTTTTGATAAGTTTTGTGAGTTTAGCTGAATATTCCTTGGTGGGGTCCGTGTCCAGTTTTTTGTAGTAGTTTACATCAGACAACTGTCTGTAACCTTCTGTAGTGTAGTCCTGGGTATTCATGATAACTACTGATCCACCCTTGTCCGCCGGCTTGATGATGATGTTATTATTATTCATCAAGTTTTTCAAGGCATTTCTTTCCATATGTGAGAGGTTGTAAGCGATTTTTCACTCTCAGGCGAAAACTTTCAATGTAACTGTCCAATTTGATGTTACGTCCTGCTGTCGGTTTAAAATCTTTGTTCTTTTTCCTACCATTGTTATCCTGTTTGAGAGTCGTGTTTTTTTGGGCATAAAAGAATTCCTTAAGTCTCAATCTTCTGAAAAATTCTTCCAAGTCTGAATATAACGGATGTAATCAAGATTTGTGTTAGGACAGAATGTTAGCCCCTTGGATAAGACTTATTTTTCAGGTATTGAAAGGTGATGATTAGAGAGGTTTACAATCCCAGTATTGTCCGTGAATTGTTTTTGGTAGTTAGCAGGCTCAGTTTGGTTTGGGTCAATGGTAGTTCTGGTTGGAGTAAGCTGTTTTTCAATGGAGCAATCAGTTGATCTTTCATTAGGGTTTTCTTTGTGCTGTTTGAGCTCAGCCAGTTTCTTATTCTTTTTCCTGATGAGATTATGTTGTTGTTTCCTGTAGAAGTAATCCATTTCTATTTCCATTGCTTTGGTTTCGGATGTAACCTGTTGAAGATCTTGAAATAAGGACTGCTTATGACAGAGTATTTTTTGTTTTCTGTCATATAGTTGGTGAATTAGGTTGTTGCGTAGTTTCTCACTAGTCTGTCTGCAGAGATTCTCAGCATATGGTGAGTTGTGGGTAGTAGAAAGTGGGTTCTTAATTCGAAGTCCATTAGGGATTAGATACATTTTCTTACAACGTGTAAAAAAATATATGTCACTGTTAATTTGTGTTTCTCTTCTAATCAGTTTGATCATTTGCTTCTTTATGCGGCTGAAAACGGTATCTGCCATCAAAGTCAAAAGTCTGTATCCAGCACAAAATCTCCCGAGGTGTGCATGAAGCTGTGAGGTGCAAACTGCAAAAGCACCCAAGAAACATCCAATAAACAAAATCACAGCAGCACCACTGTAGTATTTCCAATCTTTTTTTCTTTATTCCATGACACAAGTATAGCAAACAGCAATAGAATTGAACGATGTTTCGGGTTATGTACCCTTATTCATGTTCATACAAAATGAGCCACTACATACAAACTTAAATACCTACAGACAGGTGTAACCACACCTCTTGGATTAACACTTTCAGGTATACTTCACAATTCTTTATTTATAAATACTGACACCCAGTGGTCAACACCTGTCAATGTTACAAACATTTTTTAAAACAATTTTTTTTTTAAAGTTATAAACATAGTATAAATACTGATGAGGAGGGGATAGTTCTAATAAACAGATTACATCAAAGATAATGCTTTAACACTTGAAGATATTCACTTAAACTTAACCTATATTAAAATACACTCAAATCTATCTCCCTATTCATGCCTTTGGGAATTAGTGATTCTAATTTGTTAATCCAAAGTGCTTCCCTCCTTTTAAGGAGAAGTTCCCTATTGCCCCCTCTCCTTGGAATAGGTATATAGTCAATTATTTGGAACCTTAATTGTGAGACTGTATGGCCCTTCTCTACAAAATGGTGTGCTCCTGGGGCATTAAGGTCACCATTTCTAATATTAGATTTGTGTTGGAGGATTCTATCTCTGACCCTTTGGGTTGTCTCGCCAATGTAAATTATACCACATGGGCATTTAATTAAATAAATCACATAGGTGGCATTACAATTATAGTATCCTTTGATTCCAAATTTCTGACCCGTTAGGGGGTGGGTGAAAAAATGTCCTTTTATTAAATTATTGCAGTTTGAGCAATTGAGGCAGGGATAACAACCATTATTCATAGAGGTAATGAAACCCTGTTTGGTTTTCTTAGCACTACCTATATCAGCCCTAACTAGCTTATCTCTTAAACTAGGAAGCCTAGTGTAGGCAGGCATAGGCAGTTGTCTAAATGCTTTCACCTCTGGGTTACACTCAGTAAGAATATGCCAATGTTTACGTATAATCCGTTGTATTTTTGGACTACAGGCATTATATTCTGTAATAAATACCATCCTATCAGGATCTTTTGTTTGTCTTTTCTGTTAGGGTGTCCCTTAGGTGTTAGCAATACTCTTTTAGTAACCTCATCAATCATTTTCTGTGGATATCCACGCTCCAAAAATCTACACCCCATTTCCTTAAGTCTTGTCTGAGCCAAAGTGTCATCACCCACAATTCTTTTTACTCTCAGCATTTGACTAAATGGTAGTGATCTAATTAATGCAGGAGCATGAGCACTAGTATAATGTAGGAGACTATTTTTTATCTGTTTGTTTCCTATAAAGATCTGTTTTCAAAACCATACCATCTTTATATACCTTGGTATCAAGAAAATTTATATATTGCTCACTCCAGGATAATGTGAACTTTATATTTCTTGTTGTAGAGTTTAACTTTGAAACAAACCTCTGTAGGGATCCAACGTCGCCCCACCAAATGCCGGAAATATCATCTATGTACCGCCACCAGGTGGCGCCACATAGCTGAAACAATCCATTCTCATAAACAAACTTTTCTTCAAAGATACTCATGAAGATATTTGCATAGGTAGGGGCGACGTTGGACCCCATAGCTGTACCCTGTTTTTGTATATAGTACACATCTTCAAACAGAAAATAGTTGCAATACAGAATAATTTCTAGTAACTCAATAATAAATTGCTGCTGTTCCAATGAAAATCTATTACTCTTACCAGTATAAACTTAACTGCATCCAAAACACTAGTATGGGGTATTGAGGTGTAGAGACTAACGATATCCAAACTATAAAGTATACACTTATCCATTCGCCCTGGTAGATTGTTAATTTTATCCAAAAAAATAATTTGTGTCTTTAATAAATGACATAGACTGTGTTACACAAATGATCTTAACAATTTATCCAGGTATATGGAAATATTAGTAAATATGGAGTCAGTGCCTGCCACAATTGGGCATCCTGGGGGTGCCTCTAAATTTTTATGCACTTTGGGGAGTGTATAAAAAACTGGAATAGTAAACTCATCTTTGATTAAAAAAATGTTTGTGTCTTTATTAATGATACCATTAAGGAATGCTCTTTGTACACATTTGTAAATATCCAACTGGATTTTTTTAGAGGGGTCATAAGATAAAGGTGTGTATACTTCAATATTAGACAACTGTGTTTTAATCTCATTAACCTAATAAACTTTATCAAGTATTACAGTTGCACCACCCTTATCCGCCTGTTTATTAATGACCTTTTTTTCATCATTCAGTGCTTTAAGTGCCAAATTTTCTTGTTTGGACATATTAGATTTAAATGAATAACCCTTCTTATCACACTGTGTTCTAAGACAATCAACATCCTTTTTGACAAGCTTCATAAACACATCAATGCTAGAGTCATAGACTGCTGGTGTAAACACACTTTTATTCCTCAAGCCCAGTGTTTTAATTGCTAGCTCATCAGTATTCATAACATTTGAAACATTCTTAGAAAATCTAGCATGGTCACTTTTTGAAAAAAACAACTTCAATTTTAGGCTCCTATTTAACCTGTAAAGATCTTGCTCTAACTTGAAAAAATTACATTTCTCCATTTTGCAAAATGATAGTCCCTTTTCCAATACCTCTTTTTGTGTCCCTGTTAGTGTCTTGCCAGAGATTTTAATAATCAATGTCTTGTCCCTCGACGGGTCATCCTCTGGAACTCCTGTACCGGCTTGTTCTTCATTGTTCCTCCGGTGGTGTTTCCTCCCACCACGTCTCCGCGATTAATGAGAGAATTACCAACCTGAAGAAAGAACTGGAGTTGAAGAACAGAACGAAGTTTAACCGCGATGAACATGATTATACATAAACCTATATATACTGTAAACATAGTATTTATAGGTACAGATATACAGTATATTGTAACAAAAAAAAATCATATATATGTAGAAATATTTATCAATAAATAGAACATATTCTTGTATGTGAAGAACATTGGAATGTGAAATATTCCTATTTTCATGTCGGGTTAGCGCACATGAGAATATGCGATAGGGTTTAAGAGAGAGCAGGGCTTTTTCCCCACTTTTTTTGCTTCATTGACTTCTATAGAGGAATACATGATATTCTAAGTTCAACTTTTTATGCCCGTCGGGTTAACGTGCGAGCGAAAACAGTTTACTTTCAACTCATAATGAGCACAACCCAACAAGTGCAGTTAATGTTTGAGCTGGAGCGTTAATTAGCGCTCCATTTATAATCTGGCACACAATTAGAAAGTACAAAGTAAAAATCTGAATTATAGTAGCAAATAAAAATTGTGTTAAAAAATCAAAACAAAAATCTTTGTTCTAAAATACAAAACAATAATCATAATGAAAGAACAATGAAAAAAATCTTATACAAAGTACAAAATAAAGTTTTAAGGAAAGTACAAATGGAAAAATTTATATTGAAAATACCATGAAAAAATTATAAATTCAAAATACAAATGGCTAGATTACCAGTTTTGCGTTAGAGGCTATGCGGTGCTAACGAGCAGTTTTACTTCACCGCTCACTTACAAGCAGCGCTGGTATTTACAAGCAGCGCTAGTTTTCAGAAACCCGTCGTTAAAAGACAAGAAGTTGTTCATTACCTACATTATATTTATGAACCCCTAATCTGCTGCCCTCAACATCGCCGACACCTACATTATATTTATTAACCCCTAATCTGCCGCCCCTAATGTTGCCACCACCTACCTACACTTATTAACCCCTAATCTGCAGCCCCCAACGTCGCAGCCACTATAATAAACATATTAACCCCTAAACCGCCGCACTCCCGCCTCGCAAACATTAGTTAAATATTATTAAAAATAAACAAAGGGATTCTCCAAATTAGCGCTCAGTGTACAAGTTGCAACAGATGCCGTGTCAGCTTGCTAATCCAACTCTAGAAGTAATACAGTCTTATCACATCCACAGGAACAGAGGTAAAAAAAAGTAAAGAAACCAATAAATGGAAACTTACTGAAAATCCTTTGCTCTATACCCTCTAATGTCCTGCGGTCCGTTCCAGAAATTGTGTGTCCGAAAAAGCAGCGTATTGACAGCGTGTCCGTAGTGAAATCATGCTAAGCTTACCTACTCCTCCTCTTCACCAACTTCCCTGCAAACCGCCCAGGAATCCCCAGTGATTCCAAACATAAATGTAGAACAGCAAAAAGGCGAGGCAGAGGATGTAAAAAACTAAGAGTGACCTTTATTCAAAAAAGTTTATAAAATTGACAGCAATCAAACGTTGAATGTACAAAAAAGAACCAGTGTAGCAGAGGTCTTACATGTTTCAGCTTACGCCTTCCTCATAGACCGTGACCGCTGTTCCAATCAGCCAATAGAATGCAAGCTCAATCCTATTGGCTGATTGGATTTTTTTTTTATTTTTTTTTAAACTTTTATTTGTAACCAACAATGTAGACATACACAAATCATGGTTTTCTACCACGCAGGGTAGGAGTAAAACATTAATATGTTTGACAAGATACAAATGAAAATAGTCAAAAAATTCAATAATTCAAAATGGCCTTGTGCATACAATAATCACAACCTGCTTTAAAACATACTCATGGCCCATTAACAGTGTTCCTACGCGTCTACACTGTTGGTATTTTTCTCTTTATTCATAAATGAAAATTTTGTTCCTGAGGTTCTGAAGATTCACACAACATTAAACAGGAGGGGCATTAACTGGGAATAACAATGAATCCACAGGACTATTCATAAATTGTGTAGATTACTATTTTAGATCAGTAAGTTTAGAGTAGTTAGTAATTGGTATTGTAAACAATAACATGTGTAAATAATGTGGTAAAATATGTAGGTATAGATAGTTAGAGTATGGCATAGGCAAGATAAGCCATATAAATAGCCCTCCAACAATAGGAGGTACATTACAGGGGGGGGGGAGGAGGTGGCAAGTTAAGTAAGCGGAATGAAATATATAACTTTAAACTTTAAGCCAAAGGAAGCTTTTAATATATAGGGTAATAATAATATCAATTGTATCATGCTGTTACGCTGAGGAGTAGAACTAGTGAAGCTGTGAAAAGAAAAAAAAAAAAAAATAGGGTATATGCAGGGATTTGTAAACTCAACTGGCTAGTATAATTGATCAGTCCTGCTGATCTAAGCAAAGTAGGTAAAGTCAATATAGAAGGGGATGGCCATAAGTGTAAATGAAACTTGTTAATAATTATGAAATGTACAGGAAGCTCTCAGGCAGCGGGTAGGAGGCAGAGCAGGACACTATGTGGCTATAAGGATTTACCAAAAACATTCAACCCCTGGCAACCGTTCCTAAGCCCAACTATAAGCAACAAGCGAATGTCCCAAAAAAAAACAAAAAACATATAGGGGACTATACACATCTGTGCACACACCCCCACATACACCCATAACCATACCCATCTACAAATGTTCGGATAAGGCTAAGCTAGATTCTTGTTGGTATCTGATTGTGTAGGCCCGTTAGGTATACTATGGTACCCCTATAACATAAACATTACTTGACATGTGATATGGCAAATAATCTTACCAAATACTTTAAATATCCACTATGGTATAAATAAATAATCCACTTGAGCTAGTGGGCATTAGAAGCATCCTCGCACAAAGTGAGTGAATTGTGGCAGATATAGTGGTAGAGATGGCATACTGAAAATAGTTAAAAGGTGCAAATGCTGAGCTAAAGGATCTCTTAGTGTGGAAGTGACAAGCTAACTATTAAGGCAGAGATCATATATATGCACAAAAAAAACAACAAAAGGCATCACATAGTCTAGTAATGGGGATACCAGGAGGGAAACAAACAGCCTAATAATCCAAATGTAAATTAGCACAACCAAGGATGGGCATATAGAGACATGCTAGCAAACAGATTATCCAAAAATCAATAATATCCTAGCCAGTTACAGTATTACAAAAATGCTGAGTATTAACGTCTAAGAATAAGTCTATTATGAATGCTAACAATCCTGCACAAGGAATCTATCTTCAATAATGAGCTACTAGGCTAAAATAAGGCAATATCCATGCTGTGCTCATTTTCATCTGGCTTAGTAATGTTTAGTGGGAAGTAGGGGATCTGAATTAAGAAGATAAAGCAGTTATAAGGTGCTTTTAACCAAAAATATGAAAACAGATTATTCAAAAATCAGAAATACCCTAGCCAGTTACAGTATTACAAAAATGCTGAACATTAGCGTCTAAGAATAAGCCTATTATGAATGCTAACGATCCTGCACAAGGAACCTATCTTCAATAATGAGCTGCTGGGCTAAAATAAGGCAATATCCATGCTGTGCTCATTTTCATCTGGCTTAGTAATGTTTAGTGGGAAATAGGGGATCTAAAGTAAGAAGATAAAGCAGCTATAAGGTACTTTTAACCATTAATATGAACATTAAATAGTCTGGGCCCCCTGAGAGTGGGTAACCACTATGATATTTACGAAAGGGCAATATGACATTACATAACAGCAGAAATTAACATTTTTGCGACTTCACCTGAGCACACTCGCATATGTATGACCCATTGACATATAAGTTTGAAGTGTAGAGACTTTTACGATCAAAAATGTTAAACAAGCAGTAACTTTAACATATCATGTGCAGCACACAAATCAGTCATATAAACCTGACATGCAGGCATAACTGTGCGGTGTTAAGAGGGGTAGAATGGCCAAGTCCAGGGGTATGTTGCCGTAGGAAGCCAACCTAGTAAGTGACCAGAGATAAAATGACCTCAGGGAGGTTGTCGGGAGCCGGCTAACCGATACACAGCTTGACATCAACTTGCCTTGCAATCCAGACATGTTCGCGGTCTGTAAAGTTCATGTGCCCCATAGCTGCAGGTAAAGTTGGAAGTAAGGTCTGAATGTCCCCAAAATCTCGCCTGGGGTAACCTGCTGTCTGTTTCCCAGAGAAGTGTTGGTAGGCTAGTTGCAGCACGGGGATCCTATATGAACCGTGCACCCAAATCAACTCCTGGCCAGGTTTGGGGGTATGTGTGAACAGTGATTCCTTTATGTCGCCATGAGGTGCATCTGTAAGGGAGACCTGCATTGTATTAACGGGACTCAACTCCTCATTGATTTCGTGTCCCTCACAGTCTGCTTCATCATAGCGCCACGTGTAGTGCCCTGGCTGTAGGGTTAAAGATGGTGACTGTTGCGGATCTGCAACATCTTCCTCTTGTAGCTTATCTTCGCCGATGGTTAGGGCAGTCAGATCAGAAGCGCTAGCTATAAGAGGCTTAAATGCCTCAGTCACAGCATCCAAAAGAGCATTTTTGTGGCTGTCTAGCAGGTCTTTTAGCTGAGCGCAGCCATGTATTTCTGTTAGAAGGGTCACGTTAGAAGACAGAGAGAAGGAAATGCAAAAATCACGATGTTAAGCACTGCAAAGTTCCCCCAGCAGCATTCAAAAGATAACAACCAAATTATGCCTCCACGATATAGGTAGAAGTAGGGAGAATATGCTGGATAACTTTGTAAAATTATTATATAAAGCAGGAGCTCATGATATACGCGATCAGCTCCCTTGGCAGTTGGCTCCGCCCCCCGGCTGATTGGATTTTTTCTACCTTAATTCCGATTGGCTGATAGAATTCTATCAGCCAATCGGAATCTAAGGGATGCCATCTTGGATGACGTCACTTAAAGAAACCATCATTTAGTAAGAAGACTTCGTTGGAAGAGGATGCTCCGTGCCGGATGTCTTGAAGATGGACCCGCTCCGCGCCAGATGGATGAAGATAAAAGATGCCGTCTGGATGAAGGAGAACCACTTCGCCAGGCTTGGATGAAGACTTCTCCCGGCTTCGTTGAGGACTTTGGCCCAGCTTGGATGAAGACTTCTCCCGGTAAGTCGATCTTCAGGGGGTTAGTATTAGGTTTTTTTTAAGGGTGTATTGGGTGGGTTTTATTTTTAGGTTAGGGACTTTGGACTTGCAAAAGAACTAACTGCCCTTTTAAGGGCAATGCCCATCCAAATGCCCTTTTTTTAGTTAGTATTTTATTTGGGGGGTTGGTTGTGTGGGTGGTGGGTTTTACTGTTGGGGGGTTGTTTGTATTTTTTCTTTCAGGTAAAAGAGCTGATTACTTTGGGGCAATGCCCCGCAAAAGGCCCTTTTAAGGGCTATTGGCAGTTTAGTTTAGGCTAGGTTTTTTTATTTTGGTAGGGCTATTAGATTAGGTGTAATTAGTTTAAATATCTTGTAATTTGTTTATTATTTTCTGTAATTTAGTGGGGGGTTTTTGTACTTTAGCTAATTTAATTGATTTAATTGTTGTTAATTTAGTTAATTTATTTAATTATAGTGCAGTGTTAGGTGTTAGTGTAACTTAGGTTAGGTTTTATTTTACAGGTACTTTTGTATTTATTTTAGCTAGGTAGTTATTAAATAGTTAATAACTATTTAATAACTATTCTACCTAGTTAAAATAAATACAAACTTGTCTGTAAAATAAAAATAAACCCTAAGCTAGCTACAATGTAACTATTAGTTATATTGTAGCTAGCTTAGGGTTTATTTTATAGGTAAGTATTTAATTTTAAATAGGGATAATGTAGTTAATGATAGGAATTTTATTTAGACTTATTTAAATTATATTTAAGTTAGGGGGTTTTAGGGTTAGGGTTAGACTTAGATTTAGGGGTTAATAACTTTAATATAGTGGCGGCGACGTTGGAGGCGGCAAATTTGGGGTTAATAAATATAGGAAGGTGGCGTTGATGTTAGGGACGGCAGATTAGGGGTTAATAATATTTAACTAATGTTTGTGAGGCGGGAGTGCGGCGGTTTAGGGGTTAATATGTTTATTATAGTGGCGGCAACATTGGGGCGGTAGATTAAGGGTTAGGTAGGTGTCGGCAGATTAGGGTTTCATAAATATAATGTAAGTGGCGACGGTGTCCGGAGCGGCAGATTAGGGGTTAATTATAGGTTTTATTATAGTGTATGCGATGTGGGAGGGCCTCGGTTTAGGGGTTAATAGGTAGTTTATGGGTGTTATTGTACTTTTTAGCACTTTAATTATGAGTTTTATGTTACGGCGTTGTACCATAAAACACTTAATTACTGACTTTTAAATGCGTTAGAACTCTTGACAGGGTAGTGTGTACCGCTCACTTTTTGGCCTCCCAGGACAGACTCGTAATACCGGCCCTATGGAAGTCCCATAGAAAAAAGAGTTTATGAAGTTTATGTAAGTCGTTTTGCGGTAAGGCTAAAAAAGTGTGTGGTGCCCCTAAACCTTCAAGAACATTTTTAGAAACAGGTGTTAAAAGAAAGCTTCATCAATTTCTATGGGAGATAGCATGCATCTTGCTTGGACTTCCAGGTTCAGGCCTCTTTTTATCAAGCCGTCGACTTGCATTCGACGGCCCTAATACGCTAGCCTAACATTGCCGCCGCGGACCTGAATACGCTCTCCAAAATTATCAAGAAAGCCGCGCACCAAGTACGGAGCAATGAGCAGTGGACTGTTGTTAACTAACAGTCATCGATCTCGCTACTCTTCGGCTTATTTGCAGCTTTCTTGCTATACTGTCACTAAGCAGCCACACAATACTATACTGTTTTACCCCCTAAACCGCCGCTCCCATAGCCCACTGCCACCTATATTATATTTATTAACCCCTATCCTGCCGCTCCCGGACCCCGCCGCAACTAAATAAAGTTATTACCTAAACCGCCGCTCCCGGAGCCCACCGCCACCTACATTATACATATTAACCCCTAATCTGCCACCCCCTATACCGCCGCCACCTACATAAAGTTATTAACCCCTATCCTGCCGCTCCCGGACCCCACCGCAACTAAATAAAATGTTTAACCCCTAAACCTAAGTCTAACCCTAACCATAACACCCCCTAACTTAAATATTATTTAAATAAATGTAAATAAATTACAATTAATAACTAAATAATTCCTATTTAAAACGAAATACTTACCTATAAAATAAACCCTAAGCTAGCTACAATATAACTAATAGTTACATTGTATCTAGTTTAGGGTTTATTTTTATTTTAAGGCAACTTTGTATTTATTTTAACTAGGTAGAATAGTTACTAAATAGTTATTAACTATTTAATAACTACCTAGCTAAAATAAAGACAAATTTACCTATAAAATAAATCCTAACCTAAGTTACAATTATACCTAACACTACACTATAATTAAATAAATTAAATTAATTAACTACAATTTAATACAATTAAATAAAATTAACTAAAGTACAAAAAACAACAACACTAAATTACAGAAAATAAAAAAATAATTACAAGAATTTTAAACTAATTACACCTAATCTAATCCCCCTAATAAAATATAAAAGCCCCCAAGTAATAAAAAGCCCTACCCTATGCTAAATTACAAATAGCCCCTAAAAGGGCTTTTGCGGGGCATTGCCGCAAAGTAATCAGCTCTTTTACCTGTAAAAAAAGAAATACAACCCCCCCAACATTAAAACCTACCACCCACACACCTAACCCTACTCTAAAACCCACCCAATCCCCACTTAATAAAACCTAACACTAACCCCTTGAGATCACCCTACCTTGAGCTGTCTTCACCCAACCGGGCCTAAGTCCTCAATGAAGCCGGGCAAAGTCTTCATCCAACCGGGCAGAAGAGGTCCTCCAGACGGGCAGAAGTCTTCATCCAGGCGACATCTTCTATCTTCATCCATCCGACGAGGAGCGGCTCCATCTTGAAGACATCCGATGCGGAGCATCCATCCAGACCAACGACTACCCGACGAATGACTGGTCCTTTAAATGACGTCATCCAAGATGGCGTCCCTTGAATTCCGATTGGCTGATAGAATTCTATCAGCCAATCGGAATTAAGGTAGAAAAAAATCCTATTGGCTGATGCTATCAGCCAATAGAATTGAGCTTGCATTCTATTGGCTGATTGGAACAGCCAATAGAATGCGAGCTCAATCCTATTGGCTGATTGGATCAGCCAACAGGATTGAACTTCAATTCTATTGGCTGATGGGAGATCTAACGATATCGGATCTAACGCATATATACTTTCAAGGAGGGACATGGTCAATCAATTTAAACCTGAGGTCAGCCACAGAGTGTCCTTTCTTCATGAAGTGTCTGGCCACCGGTTGGTCACCTTTTCCTTTGTCAATAGCAGTGCGAATCGCACTCCTGTGGTTAGCCATCCTTTTCTTAATATCGTCAGAGGTTTTGCTTATATAAAACAGGCCACAGTTGCAGTTCAACATGTAGATCACAAATTTGGTTGTACAGGTGAGGTAGTATTTAATTTTATAGCTCACATTTGTGTGCGGGTGTCTGAATTGGCTGCATTGGAGCATGGCATTAGATGTAACGCAGCTGGGGCATTTGAACGATTCCTTTTTAGCGATGGGCATTACTTTGCTGTAACTGTTGATGGGGTCAGTCCTCATTAGGATGTCCTTCAAGTTTCTTCCCCTCTTGTATCCAATTCTAGGGGGTCCATATCCATGGTAGGGCAATGATGGATCTGATTCTATGATATCCCATTTCTCTTTCAGAGTTGCTCCCAATGTCCTTGTATTGGGGGTGTATGTCGTAATGAAATTAATTCTTTTCTTGTAGTCTCTGCAGGTAAGATTAGTATTCAGCTGTGATCTGGCTTCCTTGATTATCTGGCCGCTGTACCCTCTGTTGTTGAATCTGTCCTCCATCACTTTCAGTTGGATGTCACGTTTAGTTTCCGATGTGTTATTTCGGATCACTCTTAGCATTTGTGCCTTAGGGATAGCCTTTATCAGTGACCTCGGATGATAGCTAGCTGCGTGCAGAAGTGTATTGCGGTCAGTCTTTTTCTTGAATAGTGTCGTGCCTAGGCCGGTACCCTCCTTGTAGATTCTCAAGTCCAGGAAGTCCACTTCTGTATAGCTTGAGACCTCCTTCAGTTGGACCTGGCCTCCTGCTTTATTTAAGGTGTCCACCCATTCACTGAATGTCTCCAATGTGTCTCGCCAGACCACGATAATGTCGTCGATATAGCGTTTGTAGAAACGTATCCGTTTGTGTTCGTATACTTTAAAGATGTTTTCTTCCACATGCTCCATGAAGAGGTTGGCAAATGCAGGTGCCATATTCAAGCCCATTGCCGTGCCCATGAGCTGAAGATAGAACTTTTTCTCAAACTTAAAGTAATTCCATTTTAGGCAGAAGGATAGGAGTTCAATAATGAAGCTCGTGGGGGGACCCACGAGCTTCATTATTGAATTTGGTGTTATCGCTCTCACACTCTCTCATACTGGTCACTGGATGTTCAACATGGCACCTCATGGCAAATAATTTTTGCTCTGCATAAAGATGGCCTAGGCTATAAGAAGATTGATAAGACCCTGAAACTGAGCTGCAGCACGGTGGGCAAGACCATACAACGGTTTAACAGGACAGGTTCTACTCAGAACAGGCCTCGCCATGGTCGACCAAAGAAGTTGAGTGCATGTGCTCAGCGTCATATCCAGAGGTTGTCTTTCGGAAATAGACTATGCCAGCATTGCTGCAGAGGTTGAAGGGGTGGGGGGTCAGCCTGTCATTGCTCAGACCATACGTAGCTCACTGCATCAAATTGGTCTGCATGGCTGTCATCCCAGAAGGAAGCCTCTTCTAAAGATGATGCACAAGAAAGCCCACAAACAGTTTTCTGAAGACAAGCAGACTAAGGACATGGATTACTGGAATCATGTCCTGTGGTCCGATGAGACCAAGATAAACTTATTTGGTTCAGATGGTGTCAAGTGTGTGTGGCGGCAACCAGCTGAGTAGTACAAAGACAAGTGTGTGTTGCCTACAGTCAAGCATGGTGGTGGGAGTGTCATGGTCTGGGCCTGCATGAGTGCTGCCAGCACTGGGGAGCTACAGTTCATTGAGGGAACCATTAATGCCAACATGTACTGTGACATAATGAAGCAGAGCATGATCCCCTCCCTTTGTAGACTGGCCCACAAGGCAGTATTCCAACATAATAACGACCCCAAACAAACCTCCAAGATGCCCACTGCCTTGCTACAGAAGCTGAAGGTAAAGGTGATGGACTGACCAAGCATGTCTCCAGACCAAAACCATCTGTGGGGCATCCTCAAACAGAAGGTGGGGGAGCACAAGGTATCTAACATCCAGCAGCTCCGTGATGTCCTCAGGAGTGGAAGACTACTCCAGTGGCAACCTGTGAAGCTCTGGTGAACTCCATGCCAAAGAAGGTTAATGTGCTGGAAAATAATGTTGGCCACACAAAATATTGACACTTTGGGTCCAATTTGGACATTTCCACTTAGGGGTGTACTCACTTTTGTTGCCAATGCTTTAGACATTAATGGCTGTGTGTTGAGTTATTTTGACGGGACAGCAAATTTACACTTTTATACAGGCTGTACACTCACTTTTTTTCAGTGTTGTCACATGAAAAGATATAATAAAATATTTACAAAAATGTGAGGAGTGTTCACTTTTGTGGGATACTGTATATACAGTATAGGTATAGATATATATTGTACCAAAATACCATCAGATATATGTAGAAATATTTATTTATGAATAAATAGAACATATTCTTGCATATGAACAATATTGGAATGCAAAATATTCATATTTTTCATGACGCCCAAGATGGGGTGTTAGGTTTTTTCTACTTTTTTTCTCCATTAACTACTATCAGGGAACGCATGCAATATTTTAAGTTTGGCTTTTTATGCTCGGCAGGTTAGCGCGCAAGCGAAAACAGTTTACTTTCAACTTATAATACGAGTGCAACCTGACTTCTAGCGCAATTAACGCTTGAGCGGGAGCATTAATTAGCGATCCACTTGTACTCTTGCCCATAATATTTATTTTGCTATTTAAAGGCTTGATCACAATATTGTGCTTGTTTTTGTAAGATAATTTCTGAACTTTGGCTGGTATTGTTAGTGTGTTTTTCCAGTGATCACAAGCTTAAAATTATTCTGCAGTTGATACCCCTAAAGTTTCTGAAAACAAGACAAAATCCTGCTCTGTGCTGTTAATCTCTTGATTTTGTAAAAAAACTACAAAAACATATGCAGAGGATTATCTACAAGCAAAATGGGGATGTTGTGTCTTTAGTAATTACATCAGAGGCTGAAGGGACTGTAAATTGATTGATCACTTTTAGTAGGGCGCAGTGATTCAACAAAGTTTACATTGCATTTTTTCTTACAAATACCTTCTCCTTAAACGCTGTATCACCGATCCCCATGCCCGCTTCTTCCTGCTGTACTTACACAGCAATAACGAAACCGGCTTCCTCCAAACACGGTGTGGCCTCACCAGATGGACGCTCCTGGGGGGGGGGGAGCCGTGATTGGAGGAAACCAGTTTTGTCATTGCTGATGAAGTACAGAGGACCTACAGGCGGGGGATCCGGCGTTTCAGGAGAAGATATTTGTAAAATCTGCTGCAAAAAACTTTGATGAATGAAAGTGCCCCTGTTTTTAATAGTATTTTAAAAACTGGGCACTATTTCATCAAGGCTTACATTCACTTTAAGAACAAAACAAGACAAGGGCATTATGGGTACAGTAAGCATCTGAATTTTTAGTCTGTTTATTTTGCTAATTTTTAAAAGTGCAAAAGCTTATTATATTGATTGAGCAGAGAACATTTGTATGTTTGGTGATAAAGCTTATCATCCAATATAGTGGTGGTAATTTCAGTGTGTTTGCCCCTGTGCTATATCAGTGTTACATTTGAAAACTTTATGGGGTACATAGTAAAAGATCAAAAAGTGTTGTCTGGGATGCGGAATTTGTAAAGTGGCCGTGTAATTGTGTTGTTAAGTATCAAGAATTTGGATTGTGATCAGAAAAATAGGACTGAGATGTTAAGAAGAAAAGGGCCATATTTCACCAAAATGATAATGCAAAAAGTGCTGCAGATAAAAAGTGAAAATTACTAATTTGGATTGAATGATAGATGGTGATCAACACATACATTTTGCATTACTTAAAGGGATATGAAAATGTTCTTTAGTGATTCAGACAGGGTATACATTTTTTTTTAAAAAGATTACAATTTACTTCTATAATCAAATTTTCTTCATTCCCATGTTATTCTTTGTTGAAGAGGTACCTCCGCGGATGTCCGGAGCACTACATGGCAGAAAATAGTGCTGTCTTCTATTGCTGCTTTAGCAAATGGATAACAATGGATAACAATCCTGCAAAACTGATGCCATATAGTGCGTTTGTTGAAAAGATCCATACTTTTCAACAAAAGATACTAATAGAACAAATACAATTTGATAATAGAAGTAAATTGGAACGTTGCTTAAAACTACATGCTCTATCAGAATGATGAAAGAACATTTTGTATTTCATTTCTCTTGAAAAAGAAATTCAGACTTTTGCTATCACAACCTTAAAAAAAAAATGAAATTGTTGTTCAAGGTCAAAAAAGTTTGACAACTCTAAATACATTAGCATTATTGCATTTAAAGCAACATTAAAATATATTTATATATAAACTTTATTTTTGGAACTTGAAATTCCAATCATGTACTAAGTAACACATTTTATATCAATTTATAATGAATGGAAAAGATGTACAAGATTGTGTTCTAGTTTTCTAGTAATGTAATTTCCTTTCTATTCTGGTCTATATTAATAGGGTTTAAATGTAACTTTGTCTGAGACAATTAGTTTAGCTTGAGATTTTGCAGGCATGTCGTAGCTACATTAAGATAAGCATGGCCATAATATTTACTATTTATAGCACAATGCTATTATAAAACAGAAGTACTGTATGGTATGTCAAATGGGATTTTGAAAAACTCAATTAAGAAAATAGAGTTATTTATTTCTATGACTAGCTATAGCTAATTTATGCCTAGAATGCAACAGGTTGGCTGAGGTTCCAGAATATAAAAGACTATATGGCAGTGATTGAACTACATTTCCCATGATGCTTAACCATATGGTATAGTGTCTAGGCATTATGGGAAATGTAGTTCCAGATCAACTGGGATGCCAAGTTTAGCCACCACTGCTATAGGGTGTGCTCAGTTGCAACAATAAAACAGTCTTTAAATAAACAGCTGTTTCTCTTAACCAAGGTATAGGCAAACCATTTCTTTACAGTCTGAAAGATGTAAGAATAAAAAATAAACGCAGAACATCCAATTCACACAATCATAAATATGAACTGTAAACAACCTATTCACAAGCATGATGCATCTTCAGGTGCATGCTGGGTTACTTTGCAGCCACTAGTTAAAGGGACCATAGAATTGTTATTGTTTTAAAAGATAGATAATCCCTTTATTACCCATTCCCCAGTTTTGCATAACCAACACACAGTTATATTAATATACTTTTTACCTTTGTGATTACCTTGTATCAAGGAACCTTCTTCCAGCCCCCTGATCACATGACTGTGACTGTTTATTATCTATTGTCTTAAATTTAGCATTGTATTGTGCTAGATCTTAAATAACCCCCTGTGCCTGAACACAGTGTTATCTATATGGCCCACGTGCACTTTCTGTCTCTTTGTGTTGAAAAGAGATTTTAAAAGCCTGTAATAAGAGGCAGCCCTCAAAGGCTTAGAGATTAGCATATGAGCCTAACTATGTTTAGTTTAAACTAAGAATACCAAGAGAAAAAAGCAAATTTGATGATAAAAGTAAATTGGAAAGTTGATTAAAATTAAAAGTCCTATCTGAATAATAAAAGTTTAATTTATACCAGACTGTCCCTTTAATTGATTCATGTACAGTTACACTTAAAGGGACATGAAACCCAACATTTTTCTTTTATGATTCAGGTAGAACATACAATTTGGAACAACTTTCCAATGTACATCACATTTTCTTTGTTTTCTTGTTGAAAAGCAGGAAGGTAAGTTCAAGAATGTGCACGTGTCTGCAGCATTATATGACAGCAGGTTTGTAACAATGTTATACATTAGCAAGACCACTAGATGGCAGCACTATTTCCTGTCATGTAGAGCTCCAGAAATATGCACTTTACCTATCCAGATAGCTATTTAACAAAGAATAACATGAGAAAGATAAAGAAAAAATTCTCTATCTGATAGAAAAGGTTCCATGCCCCTTTAATACAGCAAGAACATTTTCTCTAAAAAAACAAACAAAAACAGGGCAATACTTGCATATAAAATCTATTTCTTTTAATATTTTAGATTAAAAACATACAGTACAAACTGTTTGCTGGTAGTTTTGTTGAATGAGGCTGGCAGATTTTGGTTTTAAGTAAATAGCCATTAATTACAAGCTAGCTCCTAGCGGAGCATTGTTGCTCCTAGGTATTGTCTTTTGACAAAGGATACTAAAAGAAAAAATTTGATTTTATGACTGAAGTAAAAGTATCTTAAAATCACATGATCTATTAATTTGGTCATTCATTTAAGATATTCCTCTTACAATTAAAATTTTCATGCAAAAATAAAGATATAAGGAAAGAAAGTAATAGATAAATAAGTAAATAAAGAAAAAAAAGGCTTTTAACCACAAGACGAACATGTAGATGTTATGTTCCTTAAGTGAAAAAAAAGGAAATTGCAGTGGAATAAGATAAGGAATTTTTAAATTGCAATAATGCAAAGTATTACAAAAATAATATCATATATGGTAAGGGAAAAAATGTCATTACACTGGAGAAACTGAAAATGGAGACACAGTAGGAGTAAAACTTAATATACTGCTTGCATCAGGGAGATCAATTGCAAGCAGGGCCCAATGTGTAGCTGTTATTACTCTAAAGATACAAATGTTATATGATTATATTTTTAGCTGGGGTTGAGGAAATAAAGTGAAAAGGTTTGGTAAACACTATATGTATGTAGGCTTCATAGTCATTTTCATGGAAAGAAACAGCCAGTTTAATAGCTCAGGTAAAATAGAAAGTGTATAATCTGTTGAGGCCACTGCCTATACTTGTGAATTTGCTTTCATTTTGCCTCCACAGAGCCCCAAGGCGGCCATCCTGTTAACTCTCGTCACCTGACCCCATATATGCAAAATACGCAAGAAAGACACTGACACCAAAGTTGGGAAGTAAAGGCCGCAGTTCCACTTTTATTATCAAACGTATCAAAACATTGTAACCATAAATACTTAAATAACTGTAAACATAATATCCACAAAACCCCAGGCGAGCTTGCCCAATACTTAGCCCTAAATTGAGCCATATCCTCACAAATATTCCACTTCCGCTGGTCACCCAGGTGGTACACCCCATTTTCACCTAAAGCTATTTCCACCCAGCAAGCACCCCCCTACCCGCTGCGAAAACCACCTACCAATATATATATAGGGGGGGAGGGAAACAGCTTCTCCCACCTTGGATATGAAAACGGGCTCACTTCCTGTTCCTTCAGTATTCTACATTCCTATCCCTTCCCCTACTCCTCCCCTTGCTCCTGCATCATGAGGGTCAAAAGCCCTCCCCTCTGCATGATGCATGGTCCAGGCTCACTTTCTCGCAGTCGAGCAACATTTTTTTTGTTTTATTTAAGGAACATAAAATTTCAAAAAGAAAATGATATAATGTGTTGAAGTATATTTTATTGCACTCTTGCTTTCATACTACATGTTTAACCCCTTGAGTGCTAATGACGGCCCTGAGCCATTACAAATTGTCTCAGTCAGGTGCTAATGACGGCTCAGAGCCGTCACTAGCATTCTCCCACTTTGAGGGAGATCTGGGGGCTCCCACTGCCTCCTACCCCGGAGATCGGGCCTGCATAGTAAAAGGCATCGCCGGGGCTTCACATTACATGCAGTGACGTCAAGCGCAATGACGTGATGACGTCACTGCGCAACTTTATTTAACATTAACAATGTTAAATATAGGAGCAGGGGGCATGCTGCTTAAAAGCCTGTATCTCAGGCATCTAAGCAGCTACAGAGCCCCAAGACCCACCGTTGGAAAGGTAATTGCCTAACTTGTCTAACAGTGTAAGTCATGGAGATCTGAAATTAAAAAGAAAAAGGAAAAAAAATATTTAAAAAAATATAAAATAAAAAAACCTTTTAAAAACCTTAGCACCCAGGTGGGAAAGTACTTAGCACTCAAAGGGTTAACACCTGCAAAATCCATTTTCAGCAACATTATAATGATCCTCGGTAAGGTTATCTTCTCGGTTTATAGAAAATTTGGTAATCCTAAATGGTTAATCAGATGCACCATTTTAGGACTGTGGATGGGTGGCTTAAAGGGATATGAAACCAATTTGTTTTCATTATTCAGATAGATCATTTGATTTTAAACAACTTTGCAATTTACTTCTATTATCTAATTTGTTTTGTTCTCTTGGTATCCTTTGTTGAAGGAGCTGCTGATTGGTGAATGCACAATATCTCCCAGTAATACATTTCTGCCTCTTCAACAAAGTATACCAAGAGAATGTAGCAAATTAGATAATAGAAATAATATGAAAAGTTGTTTTAAATAGTATTCTCTATATGAATCATGAAAATAACATTTTGGGTTTCATGCCAAACTGGTCACTTACCTGATTGGTGAATGTGAGCAACTATCCAGGATTTCTAAATAAAGTAAATCATCTAGCTATGGTTGCAGCACTATGGGCTTGATGAGAAAAACCTTGTTGGTGTGAAGAGAAATCTCATAAAATCTCACTCCTTTATATACAGTACATGGAGATAAACATATTTCAAGCTAAACATTGCCTTTCTAAAATTATTTAAGGTACCGCAAAATACTGAAAAACTTAGATAATAGAGAGCTTCTAGTGATATTAGATTGGCTGTATCATCCCAAATCAACTTTCTATTTCAAAGAGATTTGTCATTTTAAAATAGTGTTTGTGGGGTTAAAAAAATCATATTTGCTAAAGAGCATACAATTATAAACAACTTTCTAATTTACTTCTATTATCTATTTTGCTTCATTCTCTTGATATTCTTTGTTGAAAAGCATATCTAGATATGCTTAGTAGGTGCTGATTGGTAGCTGCACATAGATGCCTCCTGTGATTGGTTCACTGTGTGCATTGCTATTTCTTCATTAAAGTATATCTAAAGAATAAAGCAAATTAGGTAATAGAAGTAAATTGGAATGTTGTTTAAAATGATATTCTCTACATTAATCATGAAAGAAAATGTTTGGGTATAGTGTCCCTTTAAATGTGGTACTATCATAGGATGATACCTTTACCACAAGTCAGTTTGTAAAATTTCTGCTAGATTTACTAGATCTGCCCTGGTCAGTTGTAAGTGCTAACATCGGCATCTCCAGGGGGGGACAGGGTTACACATTTACTGTATATACATACATATACAATTTCTTTCACATTTGATATAGAGCAAACTTTCCAATTTACTTGTATTATTACATTTTTTAGTTTTTTTGTTATCCTTTGTTGCAGCACTTTATGGTAGCAGTTTTGTAAAAATGTAATACATTAACAGGAGCACTAGATGGCAGCACTATTTCCTGTTATGTTGTGCTGCAGACATGTGCACACTACCTATCCAGATATTGCTTCACCAAAGAATAACATGAGAATGATGCAAATTGTATAATACAAGTAAATTCAAAACTTTTTTTTTGTTTGTTTGGATTACATACTGTGTCTGAATCATGAAAGAAATTTTTTGGTATCTAAATCTCTGCTTAATCTTATGTCCTTTGCTCAGCTCCACAGATTCCTAGTCCTGTGTTGAGTATCACAGTCTCAAGTCTCATGACTTGTTGTTTACTCTTCCTTTTCTGTTGCAATAAACGTGCCTAGACTGTGTTTGCTGTCATGCCTTAGGAGGGAAAGAACACTGTCTCTTTAAGTGAAAATGCCAGTTTACAGTCACTGCTACTTATGGGCTTCAAACACCTAAGAAAGATAAGATAAGAGATACTGCCAAAGAAATAGATGCAACCTGAACCAAAATATTTTCCAGGTATTACTTATTATTGACAACAGGGATTCAAGAACCTTTGTAAACAATTTGGGAACCATAGCTAAACAAAAGAGAAGAGTTATAAACTGTTAGTGTTTGTCTAGAGGGGCAAACCTGAGAAACTGGTGATGGTCTTTGTGTATAGAGATATGAAGTTATGCATTCTTCAAATCTATTGTGGACATAAACAAACCCTGTAGAACCATAGTAACATGGTGTGCATGGATTTCATTTTAAAGAAGGAATTTGTTTAAAGTTTTAAGATCCAAAATAGATCTAAAAGTTCTCTTTTCCTTTGGGTCAATAAGGAGAGTGAAATAAAACCCCAGACCTCATTCCAGATCTGGACCTGAAAGAGATTGTGAACACATCAAAAGAAAGCACTTGTTTTCACTGGGTCTTTGGGACATGAGACAGAAGAAACCTTCCCGGAGAAGTTATGTATCTGAAGACTATTCTTTATCCCGAGGAATTATGGTTAATACACTTGAAACAAATGACACTAAGTTTTCAGAAAAAGGCTTAATCTGTTGCCTACGAAAACTAGGATGACTGCTTGGACTTGTTCCAGTTAGGATTTAGTTTCCAGAAGGGTCTATAAGACTATTTTTGATTTATTGACAAAAGTAACAAAAAAAGTTAATTGTTCTTTCCCTTGGAAATCGTTGTTCATAGGTATAAAGGCACCTTTTCCTGCAGTCACAGTAGGAATAATAGCAACCAGACCAAAGCCAAATAAAATTTTCCCTTGAAAGGGAAGAGATAAAAGTCTACCCTTGCAGAACATGTCTGCTGACCAAGATTTTAGCCACAGAGCTCTTCTGGTCAAAACAGCTAAGGCCACATTCTTAGGGGTAGATTTATTAAAAGTCGAGTGGACATGATTCACTGTAACATACGCTGTGCATTTAATATTGCACAATGCAGCAATAATACAACTTCCCAAAAAGGGACATATAGATCACTATGTAGGTCCAATAATATAGTTCCAGTGTCAAATATAATAATGTACATGCACTACACACATGGCTGCAATAGAGAACAAAGTTAAAATATATAACTGAGGTGTCAGGGCAGGTAAAAAAAATTTTTAGATAACAGTTTTAGGTAATTTGGGAAAAATTCTACAGCGTACTCACATTTTAAAAAAATTGCTAGTGAAAACATTGCTAATGTTAGGCTTTTTGCGCTTCTCAGGAATTACATGTTGAAAAAAAAAATATTTTGTGCTAGCGGTAACCCAAAAGCGCAAAAAAATATTCTTCCATAGAAATCAATGGAGATAAAAAAAAGTTGAAAAAACCCCTAACACCCTACTTGTGCAAACAACCTCACATTTTCGCATTCCCCATCGCAAACAATAAATACAAGTATTAACCCCTAAACCACCATCCCCTCACATAGAAACATGCCTTAATAAAGTATTAACCCCTAAACTGCCACCCCCACAAAATAAAAGTATTAACCCCTAAACTGTCATTCCCTAACAATGCAAACACTAAATTAAAGTATTAATCCCTAAACTGCTATCCCCCCACATCGCCACATACCTAAATAAACTATTAACCCCTAAATTGCCATCCCCGCACATCACAACATACCTAAATAAAGTATTATTCCCTAAACCGCCATCCCCCACCGCAATATTCCTAAATAAAGTATTAACCCCTAAACAGCCATCCCCAACACAATGCAAAGTTATAAACTAACATCTAAACCCCCTAACCTAACAACCTCTAACTTAACCCAAATTAAAATACCCCTAAATCCTGAATTAACCAAAAAATCTTCTACTACCTTAAAAAAATAAAAACTTACCTGTAAACTTAAATAAATTAAATAAAAACCTAATCTTACCTTTTAAAAAAAACTACCATTACAGAAAAAAACCCTACCATTACAAAAAATAAAAAATAGCATTACAGAAAATAAAAAGAAATTGCCAAAATAAAAAAAAAATCCTTTTTTTATAACTTAAAAAAAACAACTATCCCAAAATAAAAAAAACGCTATTCTAAAAATAAGCTACCAATAGCCCTTAAAAGGGACGTTTGTAGGGCATTGTCCTAAAGTGATCAGCTCTTTTGCTTAAAAAACACTAACCCCTAACATTTCAACCCCCCCAAAATAAAAAAACCTAACTAAAAAAAAACTAACGGCTAGATTTAGAGTTTTGTCGGTAAAGACCCGAAAAGCTAACGCCGGCTTTTTTCTGGCTGCACCATAAAAATAACTCTGGTATTGAGAGTCCACATAAAGGCTGCGTTAGGCTCCAAAAAAGGAGCGTAGAGCATATTTAACGCAGCTTCAGCTCTCGATACCAGAGTTGCTTACGCAAGCGGCCAGCCTCAAAAACGTGCTCGTGCACGATTCCCCCATAGAAAACAATGGGGCTGTTTGAGCTGAAAAAAAAACTAACACCTGCAAAAAAGCCGCGTTCAGCTCCTAACGCAGCCCCATTGTTTGCTATGCGGAAACACGTCCTAAGTCTGCACCTAACACTCTAACATGTACCCCGAGTCTAAACACCCCTAACCTTACACTTATTAACCCCTATTCTGCCGCCCCCGCTATCGCTGACCCCTGCATATTATTATTAACCCCTAATCTGCCGCTCCGTAAACCGCCGATACTTACATTATCCCTATGTACCCCTAATCTGCTGCCCTAACATCGCCGACCCCTATATTATATTTATTAACCCCTAATCTGCCCCCCACAACGTCGCCTCCACCTGCCTACACTTATTAACCCCTAATCTGCCGACCGGACCTGAGAGCTACTATAATAAAGTTATTAACCCCTAATCCGCCTCACTAACCCTATAATAAATAGTATTAACCCCTAATCTGCCCTCCCTAACATCGCCGACACCTAACATCAATTATTAACCCCTAATCTGCCGACTGGAGCTCACCGCTATTCTAGTAAATGTATTAACCCCTAAAGCTAAGTCTAACCCTAACACTAACACCCCCCTAAGTTAAATATAATTTACATCTAACGAAATTAATTATCTCTTATTAAATAAATTATTCCTATTTAAAGCTAAATACTTACCTGTAAAATAAATCCTAATATAGCTACAATATAAATTATAATTATATTATAGCTATTTTAGGATTAATATTTATTTTACAGGTAACTTTGTAATTATTTTAACCAGGTACAATAGCTATTAAATAGTTAAGAACTATTTAATAGTTACCTAGTTAAAATAATTACAAAATTACCTGTAAAATAAATCCTAACCTAAGTTACAATTAAACCTAACACTACACTATCATTAAATTAATTAAATAAAATACCTACAATTATCTACAATTAAACCTAACACTACACTATCAATACATTAATTAAATACAATATCTACAAATAACTACAATGAAATAAACTAACTAAAGTACAAAAAATAAAAAAGAACTAAGTTACAAAAAATAAAAAAATATTTACAAACATAAGGAAAATCTTACAACAATTTTAAACTAATTACACCTACTCTAAGCCCCCTAATAAAATAACAAAGCCCCCCAAAATAAAAAAATGCCCTACCCTATTCTAAATTACTAAAGTTCAAAGCTCTTTTACCTCACCAGCCCTGAACAGGGCCCTTTGCGGGGCATCCCCCAAGAAGTTCAGCTCTTTTGCCGGTAAAAAAAACCATACAATACCCCCCCCAACATTACAACCCACCACCCACATACCCCTAATCTAACCCAAACCCCCCTTAAATAAACCTAACACTAAGCCCCTGAAGATCTTCCTACCTTGTCTTCACCTCACCGGGTATCACCGATCCGTCCTGGCTCCGATATCTTCATCCAACCCAAGCGGGGGCTAGACATCCACTGAAGAAGTCCAGAAGAGGGTCCAAAGTCTTCATCCTATCCGGGAAGAAGAGTAGATCCGGACCGGCAACCATCATCTTCCAAGCGGCATCTTCTATCTTCATCCGATGAGGACCGGCTCCATCCTGAAGACCTCCACCGCGGACCCATCTTCATCCGGCGACGTCCAACTGAAGAATGACGGTTCCTTTAAGGGACGTCATAGAAAGATGGCGTCCCTCGAATTCCGATTGGCTGATAGGATTCTATCAGCCAATCGGAATTAAGGTAGGAATATTCTGATTGGCTGATGGAATCAGCCAATCAGAATAAAGTTCAATCCGATTGGGTGATCCAATCAGCCAATCAGATTGAGCTCGCATTCTATTGGCTGTTCCGATCAGCCAATAGAATGCGAGCTCAATCTGATTGGCTGATTGGATCAGCCAATCGGATTGATCTTGATTCTGATTGGCTGATTCCATCAGCCAATCAGAATATTCCTACCTTAATTCCGATTGGCTGATAGAATCCTATCAGCCAATCGGAATTTGAGGGACGCCATCTTGGATGACGTCCCTTAAAGGATCCGTCATTCTTCAGTTGGACGTCGCCGGATGAAGATGGGTCCACGGTGGAGGTCTTCAGGATGGAGCCGGTCCTCATCGGATGAAGATAGAAGATGCCGCTCGGAAGATGATGGTTGCCGGTCTGGATCGCCTCTTCTTCCCGGATAGGATGAAGACTTTGGACCCTCTTCTGGACTTCTTCAGTGGATGTCTAGCCCCCGCTTGGGTTGGATGAAGATATCGGAGCCAGGACGGATCGGTGATACCCGGTGAGGTGAAGACAAGGTAGGATGATCTTCAGGGGCTTAGTGTTAGGTTTATTTAAGGGGGGTTTGGGTTAGATTAGGGGTATGTGGGTTGTAATGTTGGGGGGGGGTATTGTATGTTATTTACAGGCAAAAGAGCTGAACTTCTTGGGGCATGCCCCGCAAAGGGCCCTGTTCAGGGCTGGTAAGGTAAAAGAGCTTTGAACTTTAGTAATTTAGAATAGGGTAGGGCATTTTTTTTTATTTTTGGGGGGCTTTGTTATTTTATTAGGGGGCTTAGAGTAGGTGTAATTAGTTTAAAATTGTTGTAATATTTTTCTTATGTTTGTAAATATTTTTTTATTTTTTGTAACTTAGTTCTTTTTTATTTTTTGTACTTTAGTTAGTTTATTTCATTGTAGTTATTTGTAGGTATTGTATTTAATTTATTTATTTATTGATAGTGTAGTGTTAGGTTTAATTGTAGGTAATTGTAGGTATTTTATTTAATTAATTTATTGATAGTGTAGTGTTAGGTTTAATTGTAACTTAGGTTAGGATTTATTTTACAGGTAAATTTGTAATTATTTTAACTATTTTAGCTATTAAATAGTTCTTAACTATTTAATAGCTATTGTACCTGGTTAAAATAAATACAAAGTTACCTGTAAAATAAATATTAATCCTAAAATAGCTATAATATAATTATAATTTATATTGTAGCTATATTAGGGTTTATTTTACAGGTAAGTATTTAGCTTTAAATAGGAATAATTTATTTAATAAGAGTGAATTAATTTCGTTAGATTAAAATTATATTTAATTTAGGGGGGTGTTAGTTTTAGGGTTAGACTTAGCTTTAGGGGTTAATACATTTATTAGAATAGCGGCGAGATTCGGTCGGCAGATTAGGGGTTAATAATTTAAGTTAGGTGTCGGCGATGTTAGGGAGGGCAGGTTAGGGGTTAATAAATATAATATAGGGGTCGGCGCTGTTAGGGGCAGCAGATTAGGGGTACATAAGTATAACGTAGGTGGCGGCGCTTTGCGGTTGGCAGATTAGGGGTTAATTATTGTAGGTAGCTGGCTGCGACGTTGTGGGGGGCAGGTTAGGGGTTAATAAATATAATATAGGGGTCGGCGGTGTTAGGGGCAGCAGATTAGGGGTACATAAGGATAACGTAGGTGGCGGTCGGCAGATTAGGGGTTAAAAAAATGTAATCGAGTTGCGGCGATGTGGGGGGACCTCGGTTTAGGGGTACATAGGTAGTTTATGGGTGTTAGTGTACTTTAGAGTACAGTAGTTAAGAGCTTTATGAACCGGCGTTAGCCCAGAAAGCTCTTAACTACTGACTTTTTTCCTGCGGCTGGAGTTTTGTCGTTAGAATTCTAACGCTCACTTCAGACACGACTCTAAATACCGGAGTTAGAAAAATCCCATTGAAAAGATAGGATACGCAATTTACGTAAGGGGATCTGCGGTATGGAAAAGTCGCGGCTGAAAAGTGAGCGTTAGACCCTTTTTTGAGTGACTCCAAATACCGGAGGTAGCCTAAAACCAGCGTTAGGAGCCTCTAACGCTGGTTTTCACGGCTAACGCCAAACTCTAAATCTAGGCCTAAATTACCCATTCCCCCAAAAAGGGCATTTTAATGGGCATTGCCCTTAAAAGGGCATTCAGCTCTTTTGCTGCCCAAAAAGATAAAAACCCTAATCTATAAAATAACACCCCAAAAAACTAACACTAACCCCAAAGTTGATACTCACCGATGATGATAGGCGGCTCTCCATCTTCATCTAACTTGATCCCGATGTCGGCAGTAAGGGGTCAGTGACGTCGGGGGTCCTCTTCAGACCTTCAACACTTCAGCTGCACACTGAAAAATGAATGCGAGGTACCCCTTTTATTTATGGGTAGCCTTGCATTCCTATTGGCTGATTTGAATCTTCAAATCAGCCAACAGAATGAAAGGGAAAAGCATAAAAAGTTGTATATATATATATATATATGTAAATATATATATATATATATATATATATCTTAAACATTTGCTTATGCCAATCTTGTTTATTATTAATTTTCCTTACCTTGAGCATGTTTGTCATTACTGGGTAGTGTGGAGTGCTATGACCTTGCAAGATTAAATCTAATTAACAGATGTTATGACAAACTGAGTATTAATGCCTCAATAAATTATTTATGTACTTGGAAAACGCTAGTCTGTTCACAGCAATTTTAATTTTATGTTTTATAAGAAAAGAGGTAATTTAATATATCAAAATATGTATCCGTTGCATATTCCTTTTTTGTTTATGACTGAAGAGTAAATGCAATAAACACTAATCTGCATGTAATCTATATTAAAATAAGAACTGCATTTAAAATTTCTTTTTTATTATGAATTACATCTAATCATATTTAAACAGGCAAACATATTAAGAATATACTTTAATATATTCATAATCGATAATTGATATATAGCAGCTGCTGGATGTATGGGGTATTGATGTTCCCATTGTGCACAGCACATGACTGATCGGAAACTTGTTTCTCCACAAACACGTGCTGAATTGGGGATTCCAATGTGATGGGAAGGAATGGTGCATGTAATAGGTGCCTTGCTTGATCTTTTGCAAATTAATTAAATGTATCCCCTGCAGATCGGGGCATTTGATTGAATCAGGGGTACAGGACACTGACCTGATAACATACACCTGCAAGCAAATAAGGATTAGGAACTCATCCAGCAAAAATAAATAAATAAATAAATAAAATAAACTACAGACAGTATACAGAAGGCTTGGGGCTCTTCAACTGGATATATTCTTAAACCAGAATTGAGGATCAACGCTGGGAATACTCCACCAGACAGACAAGCTATCACTCATCACCGTGGTAATTCAAGGTGAGCGGTTTTATCACATATATCATTTGAATGATCACTCTGTCTACATAAATATTAATTTCTGTTATTTCATATGTCCATGTGAAATACTCCTTTTTGAAGCTCTGTTCAAATACAGACACCATTTCTGATTTCTACAAAACACTCTCACTTAGGTGAAAGTGGGAAACTCAGAACAGCAGCATCTAGGGATACCCATGAAACATCACATATATTTTAGCTCAGACACTATTTCAGAAAACCCTGTCTCATATATATATATATATATACGTATATAAATAAACACTAAGATACGGAATTGCTCATGTGATCTTAGTGTGTTGCACGTTCACAAGAAGTCCAGCTCTGAAAAGAGACGAGTGCTGTGAGTGGCTGGCTTCTTCTGCATCCCTAATTAGCTGTAGCCATGCACTCGCTCCAAATTATTCAGACCTATGCCTGGTGCATCCTTAAATCCATTAATACACAGTTCTATCATAGAAGGGCACTCACAGGTCTTAAGTAAAAAATTCCTTTATTCATAATCCATTAAAATTCAAGGTTGATGTTTTAGCTTAACCATAAGCCTTTCTCAAGACATCAATTTCTGTTAAATATATATATATATCATATTACTAAAAGAATCAAAAAACCATACACATACGTGTAAATAAAACCTCAAATTATTATGAACAATTAATCACCTAATTGTGCATGGGTATAAATACATCTTAGGTATATTCAATACACATATTACTAATGTATTAAACATATATTAATAAAAGAGGACACAGCAAACATCTCCATTCTCCAGTACACCACTAACTATTAAGAACACTAATGTAAAGATATATACATTCATCATCCCATCAAAACCAGTTTTATTAAGCTTGTTTAAGTTAATAACAATCGGCTAGATTACGAGTTGTGCGTTAGGCTGAAAAAGCAGCGTTAACAGGTCCTAACGCTGCTTTTTCACTACCGCTGCTATTACGAGTCTTGCAGGTTTAGGGGCACCACACACTTCTTTGGCCTTGCCGCAAAACAACTTACGTAAACTTTGTAAAGTATTTTTTCTATGGGACTTCCATAGCGCTAATATTACGAGTCTGTCCTGGGAGGCCAAAAAGTGAGCGGTACACCCTCTACCTCCAAGATCCCTAACGCATTTTAAAGTCAGTAGTTAAGAGTTTTATGGTACAACGCTGTAGCATAAAACTCATAACTAAAGTGCTAAAAAGTACACTAACACCCATAAACTACCTATTAACCCCTAAACCAAGACCCTCCCGCATCGCAAACACTATAATAAAATGTTTAACCCCTAATCTGCCGCTCCGGACATCGCCGCCAGTAGAATAAACATATTAACCCCTAAACCGCCGCACTCCCGCCTCGCAAACACTAGTTAAATATTATTAACCCCTAATCTGCCGCCCCTAACATCACCGCCACCTACATTATTCTTATTAACTCCTAAACTGCTGCTCCGGACACCGCCGCCACCTACATTACACTTATTAACCCCTAATCTGATGCCCCCAGCATCGCCGACACCTACATTATATTTAGTAACCCCTAATCTTCCGCCCCCAATGTCGCCGCAACCTACCTACACTTATTAACTCCTAATCTGCCGCCCCCAATGTCGCCGCCACTGTAATAAACATATTAACCACTAAACCGCCGCACTCCCGCCTCACAAACACTAGTTAAATATTATTAACCCCTAATCTGCCGTCCCTAACATCGCCACCACCTACATTATTCTTATTAACCCCTAATCTGCCACTCCGGACATCGCCGCCACATACATTATAACTATTAACCCCTAATCTGCTGCCCCAATGTCGCCACAACCTACCTACATTTATTAACCCTAATCTGCCGCCCCCAACGTCGCCACCACTATACTAAATGTATTAACCCCTAAACCCAAGTCTAACCCTAACACCCCCTAACTTAAATATAATTACAATAAATCTAAATAAATATTAATATT
Source organism: Bombina bombina (assembly GCF_027579735.1). Lineage (NCBI taxonomy): Eukaryota > Metazoa > Chordata > Amphibia > Anura > Bombinatoridae > Bombina > Bombina bombina. The sequence goes on along the minus strand of NC_069502.1, from coordinate 945,544,994 downwards.
ATTACCTAAATTATTCCTATTTAAAACTAAATACTTACCTGTAAAATAAACCCTAAGTTAGCTACAATATAACTAATAGTTACATTGTAGCTATCTTAGGGTTTATTTTTATTTTACAGGCAAGTTTGTATTTATTTTAACTAGGTAGAATATTTACTAAATAGTTATTAACTATTTAATAACTACTTAGCTAAAATAAAGACAAAAGTACCTGTAAAATAAAACCTAACCTAAGTTACAATACCACCTAACACTACACTACAATTAAATAAATTAACTAAATTAAAAACAGTTAAATAAATTAAATTAAATTAAATTAGCTAAATTACAAAAAAAACCCACTAAATTACAGAAAATAAAAAACAAATTACAGATCTTTAAACTAATTACACCTAATCTAATAGCCCTATCAAAATAAAAAAAAACACCAAAATAAAAAAAACCCTAGCCTAAACTAAACTATCAATAGCCCTTAAAAGGGCCTTTTGCGGGGCATTGCCCCAAAGTAATCAGCTCTTTTACCTGTAAAAAAAGATACAAACAACCCCCCAACAGTGAAACCCACCACCCACACAACCAACCCCCTAAATAAAATACTAACTAAAAAAACCTAAGCTCTCCATTGCCCTGAAAAGGGCATTTTAATGGGCATTGCCCTTAAAAGGGCATTTAGCTGTATTGCAGCCCAAATCCCTAACCTAAAAAATAAACCCACCCAATACACCCTTAAAAAAACCTAACACTAACCCCCTGAAGATCGACTTACAGTTCTGAATACCGGACATCCATCCTCAAGGATGCGGCAGAAGTCTTCATCCAACCAGGCCGAAGTACTCAACGAAGCCGGGATAAGTCTTCATCCAAGCCGGGTGAAGTGGTCCTCCAGACGGACAGAAGTCTTCATCCAGACGACATCTTCTATCTTCATCCATTCGACGCGGAGCGGTCCATCTTCAAGACATGCGATGCGGAGCATTCTCTTCATCCGGAGTCTTCTTACTGAATGAATGTTCCTTTAAATGACGTCATCCAAGATGGCGTCCCTTAGATTCCGATTGGCTGATAGAAATCTATCAGCTACTCGGAATTAAGGTAGAAAAAATCTTATTGGCCGATGCAATCAGCCAATAGGATTGAAGTTCAATCCTATTGGCTGTTCCAAACTGTAAGTCGATCTTCAGGTGGTTAGTGTTAGTTTTTTTTAAGGGTTTATTGGGTGGGTTTATTTTTTAGTTTAGGGATTTGGGCTGTAATAGAGCTAAATGCTCTTTTAAGGGCAATGCCCATCCAAATGCCCTTTTCAGGGCAATGGGAAGCTTAGGTTTTTTAGTTAATGTTTTATTTGTGGGGTTGGTTGTGTGGGTGGTGGGTTTTACTGTTGGGGGGGTTGTTTGTATTTTTTTTTACAGGTAAAAGAGATGATTACTTTGGGGCAATGCCCCGCAAAAGGCCCTTTTAAGGGCTATTGATAGTTTATATTAGGCTAGGGTTTTTTTTATTTTGTGGGGGCTTTTTTTATTTTGATAGGGCTATTAGATTAGGTGTAATTAGTTTAAAGATCTGTAATTTGTTTTTTATTTTCTGTAATTTTGTGTGTTTTTTTGTAATTTAGCTAATTTAATTTAATTTATTTAATTGTTTTTAATTTAGTTAATTTATTTAATTGTAGTGTAGTGTTAGGTGTTATTGTATTTTAGGTTAGGTTTTATTTTAGAGGTACTTTTGTCTTTATTTTAGCTAGGTAGTTATTAAATAGTTAATAACTATTTAGTAACTATTCTACCTAGTTAAAATAAATACAAACTTGCCTGTAAAATAAAAATAAACCCTAAGATAGCTACAATGTAACTATTAGTTATATTGTAGCTAACTTAGGGTTTATTTTACAGGTAAGTATTTAGTTTTAAATAGGAATAATTTAGATAATAATATTAATATTTATTTAGATTTATTGTAATTATATTTAAGTTAGGGGGTGTTAGGGTTAGGGTTAGACTTAGGTTTAGGGGTTAATACATTTAGTATAGTGGCGGCGACGTTGGGGGCGGCAGATTAGGGTTAATAAATGTAGGTAGGTGGCAGCGATGTTAGGGATGGCAGATTAGGGGTTAATAATATTTAAATAGTGTTTGTGAGGCGGGAGTGTGGTGGTTTAGGGGTTAATATATTTATTAGAGTGTCAGCGACATTGGGGGCGGCAGATTAGAGGTTAATAAATGTAGGTGGGTTGTGGTGACATTGGGGGAGGGAGATTAGGGGTTAATAAATATAATGTAGGTGTCGGCGATGTTGGGGGGCAGCAGATTAGGGGTTAATATGTATAATGTAGATGGTGACGATATCCGGAGCGGTAGATTAGGGGTTAATAAATATAATGTAGGTGGCGAAGATGTCGGGGGGGGGGCAGATTAGGGGTTAATAAGTGTAAGATTAGGGGTGTTTAGACTCGGGGTTCATGTTAGGGTATTAGGTGTAAACATAACTTTAGTTTCTCTGTAGGAATCAATGGGGCTGCGTTACTGAGTTTTACGCTGCTTTTTTGCAGGTGTTAGACTTTTTCTCAGCCGGCTCTCCCCGTTGATTCCTATGGGGAAATCGTGCACGAGCACGTACGACCAGCTCACCGCTGATTTAAGCAGCACTGGTATTGGAGTGCGGTAAGGAGCACAATTTTGCTCAACGCTCACTTCTTGCCTTTTAACGCCGGGTTTGTAAAAACCTGTAATACCAGCGCTGCAGGTAAGTGAGCGTTGAGAGAAAACTGCTTGTTAGCACCACATAGCATCTAACGCAAAACTCGTAATCTGGCCGTTTATTTGGGACATTAGTCTCTTTAATTGGTCCTTTATTTGCACAGGTTCTTATAAACCAATGCTTATTTTGTGTATATGTAATAAGCACTCTCAATTCTTTTACACATATGCCAAATCTTTATTAACTTTTTTAGAAAATAATTGTTAACATCTTGCAACAGCTACTTACAAGCACAAATCTGCAATGGTTGTTAATATACAGACCGTGTTATATGACTCCAAATGTTGCCATACAGCAGATGTTGCAACCTCATCTATCTGGTACCATGAATTGTTACTTTTAAATATACTAGCCCATTGTTACAGTATCAATGCTTAGAGCCATGTTGGTCGATAGAGTCCCTGCTATGAGATGTGGTGGTGACAGGAAACGTTAAACCTTGAGATGTGAAGCCCAATGGATTTAAAGTCTTGATACATCAGGTATATTCTCTATTCTAATGATTGATAAGCATTTTTTGTGAATAAATATTTGCAGTTGAATAATAATGCATCATAGGTTATTAAAGGTAGATATTAAGATTAAGGGTATGCACCTAAATGTTTGAGTAACCAGTAGGAATAATAGGAAAACTTCCCCTTTATCACATGGTTTGTTGCCATACTACCTCCTGTAAAATTACGTACTATGCACAGGTATATAAAACTTGGCATTCAACATTATTGTGTTCTGTTTTTCTCAAACTAATATAATGCTGAAAGAGTAGGATAAATAGAAGAGTGCTTAAAGCATATTAAATAAATATAGAGAGAATTTTAACATGAAACAACATAGACACATATGTAATTATCTGTTCAACTTAGCAATTTCTAAAACATAAGTAAGATATCATAGCAATGTTTGTTTACAAATACATTTGTTTTTAACTGTTACAATAATTTTTATGAACCATGAATATATTAACACAAAGTAGCTAAAAATATTCTTAATTGGTCAACATCACATTCAAAGTATTGAATGTTGAAAGATTATGCTGCCGTACACATTATGACACACCCATAACAATATCGACTATGACACATATAAACTCTGACTTAAACAAGCAGTGTCCACAGCATAACACGTTGAGACACTGGGAGTACAGCGGTAATGCCGTGTCATACGACGCAAGTTCTGAGTAAGTAGAGTTTATTATATTGGTTAGTATCATATGTATAATGGGCTAGTATATTTAAAAGTAACAATCTGTGGTACCGGACAGATGAGGTTGCAACATCTGCTGTATGGCAACATTTGGAGTCCTCTTTTATTAATATACTACATGGGCCAAAATGTTTAAGGAAAGAAATATACCTATCCCTCTATCCATCTATCCCTATCTCTCTATCCATCTATCCCTATCACTCTATCCATCTATCCCTACCCCCCTATCTCTATATCACTATACATCTATCCCTATCCCTCTATCCATATATTCCTATCCATCTATCTATCTATCTATCTATCTATCTATCTATCTATCTATCTATCTATCCCTATCCCTCTATCCATATATCCCTATCCCTCTATCCCTATCTATCTATCTATCTATCTATCTATCTATCCATCCCTCTATCCCTATCCCTCTATCCATCTATCCCTATCTCTCTATCCTTATCCATCTATTCCTCTCCCTCTATCCCTCTCCCTATCCCTCTATCCTTATCCCTCTATCCCTATCCCTCAATCCCTATCCCTCTATCCCTATCCCTCAATCCCTCTATCCCTATCCCTCCTATCCCCCTCCCTATATCCATTTATCCATCTATTTCTCTCCCACTATCCCTATATCCTTATCCCAAATCCCTATACCTCTAATGCTATCCCTCTATTCCTATCCATCTATCCCTATACCTCTATCCCTATCCCTCTATCCTTATTTTTCTGCAGCGTAGGATCCCCCTAACCCTCCAACCTCCCTGATCCCCCCTCAAACAGCTCTCTAATCCTCCCCCCACTAACAATTGCCGCCATCTTAGGTACAGCTGTATGCCAGCTCCTATAACCCCTTTTTTTTAATTCTGTAGTGTAGCAGTCCCACCACCTCCCCCCTCCTCCATTTAGTACCCCCCACACCCCCAAACCCCTTTTCTGTAGTGTAGCTGCCCCATTCTTTTTTTTTTCTATAGAAACCCCTTTTTTTCTGTAGAGAAGGGCCCTCCCACTCCCTCCCCTTCCCAGGACTGGGACTAAAAAAAGGCCCTGGCATTTTGGGGCATAAAGGCCCACCCCCCCACCCCACCCCCCTGCTCACCACTTCTTATTTAACCATACTATAGGTAGGGTGTCCTACCTTAAAGGGATACTAAACCAAAAAAAATTCTTGCATCGTTCAGCTAAAGCATGTGATTTTAAGCAACTTTCTAATTTCCTCCTATTATCATTTTTTTCTTTGTTCTCTTGCTATCTTTATTTAAAAAGCAAGAATGTAAAGCTTAGGAGCCGGCACATTTTTGGTTCACAAGCTGGGTTATGCTTGACTATTTGTTTGCTAAATGTAGTCACCAATAAGCAAGTGCTATCCATGGTGCTGAACCTAAATGGACTGGCTCCTAAGCTTTATATTCCTGATTTTTAAATAAAGATAGCACGAGAATGAAGACATTTTGATGAAAGGAATAAATTAGAAAGTTGCTTAAATTTGTTGCTCTAACTGAATCATGAAAGAAAAAAATTGGGTTTAGTATCCCTTTAACTGGTGCAGCAGACACCTAGACATTGATTTGTTAGTTGAGGCATGCTACATATTAAACAACTGCTACCTACATATGTTTTTTTAATATAACAGGTTTGCAGAACATCTTCTCTATAGCATACATGTCTGACTGAAGCCATAGCTAAAATGACATTCCACTTAACCAATAATTTCTCTTTACACATAAAATATTTGCACAATTCCAGCCATAGGTTTCTATAAATATTTTATTATGTTTACAGAGAGAAATTTGATTTTCTCAAGGATTAAAACTTTTTTTTTTAAACTTCTCATTTTTATAATAAATAATATTTATATAGAAAGTTTGACATACCATTGGGTCTTGAAGTGGGCTCTGACTATTTAATCTAGTTAATTTTATATATACTGTATATATATATATATATATATATATATATATATATACTATAACAGTAATTGATTTTCTAAGTGTTACACCAGAAATACACCCACACACATCTTTACACATACAAATACATAAACATATTTACATGCATACATACATATTCACTCACATACATACACATAATTACATGCATACATATTCACTCACATACATACACACACATACAAATACACACACATAATTATATACATACATATTCACTCACATACATACACACACATACTTTCATGCATACATATTCACTCACATACATACACACACATCCATACATATACACACACATTATTACATGCATACATACATACATATTCACTCACATACATACAAACACATACACACACATTATTACATGCATACATACATACACTATACATATTCACTCACATACTTTACATGCACACACATACATACAAATACACCCACATAATTACATGCATACATACATATTCACTCACATACTGTACATACAAACACATACATACAAATACACACACATAATTACATGCATACATACATATTCACTCACATACATACACACACATACATACAAATACACACACATACTTACATGCATACATACATACATATTCACTTACATACATTCACACACACACACACACACATACATAAAAATACACACACATAATTAAATGCATACAGGGAGTGCAGAATTATTAGGCAAATGAGTATTTTGACCACATCATCCTCTTTATGCATGTTGTCTTACTCCAAGCTGTATAGGCTCGAAAGCCTACTACCAATTAAGCATATTAGGTGATGTGCATCTCTGTAATGAGAAGGGGTGTGGTCTAATGACATCAACACCCTATATCAGGTGTGCATAATTATTAGGCAACTTCCTTTCCTTTGGCAAAATGGGTCAAAAGAAGGACTTGACAGGCTCAGAAAAGTCAAAAATAGTGAGATATCTTGCAGAGGGATGCAGCACTCTTAAAATTGCAAAGCTTCTGAAGCGTGATCATCGAACAATCAAGCGTTTCATTCAAAATAGTCAACAGGGTCGCAAGAAGCGTGTGGAAAAACCAAGGCGCAAAATAACTGCCCATGAACTGAGAAAAGTCAAGCGTGCAGCTGCCAAGATGCCACTTGCCACCTGTTTGGCCATATTTCAGAGCTGCAACATCACTGGAGTGCCCAAAAGCACAAGGTGTGCAATACTCAGAGACATGGCCAAGGTAAGAAAGGCTGAAAGACGGCCACCACTGAACAAGATATGATAGCAACTTTCAAGTACATTAAAGGGTTTAGTAAAACTGAGGCTGTGGGTATTTTACATAAAATGTAAAATTCAAGAACAAGGGGTCATGAGCTCAAGCTAAAGGGTAGTAGATTCAGGAGTAATTTGAGGAAGCACTTCTTTACAGAAAGAGTGATTGATTTATGGAATAAACTTCCTCAAGAGGTAGTAGCAACAAACACTGTGGGGGACTTTAAAAATGCATGGGACAAGCATAGGGCTATCCTACGAACTAGATAAGTTTATACTGTTAGGTAAGGTCGGGCAGACTTGCTGGGCCTATGGCTCTTATCTGCCGTCAATATCTATGTTTCTATGTTTCTATGTTTCTAAGACACACAAGCTGAAACGTCAAGACTGGGCCAAGAAATTTCTCAAGACTGATTTTTCTAAGGTTTTATGGACTGATGAAATGAGAGTGAGTCTTGATGGGCCAGATGGATGGGCCAGTGGCTGGATTAGTAAAGGGCAGAGAGCTCCAGTCCCACTCAGACGCCAGCAAGGTGGAGGTGGAGTACTGGTTTGGGCTGGTATCATCAAAGATGAGCTTGTGGGGCCTTTTCGGGTTGAGGATGGAGTCAAGCTCAACTCCCAGTCCTACTGCCAGTTTCTGGAAGACACCTTCTTCAAGCAGTGGTACAGGAAGAAGTCTGCATCCTTCAAGAAAAACATGATTTTCATGCAGGACAATGCTCCATCACACGCGTCCAAGTACTCCACAGCGTGGCTGGCAAGAAAGGGTATAAAAGAAGAAAATCTAATGACATGGCCTCCTTGTTCACCTGATCTGAACCCCATTGAGAACCTGTGGTCCATCATCAAATGTGAGATTTACAAGGAGGGAAAACAGTACACCTCTCTGAACAGTGTCTGGGAGGCTATGGTTGCTTCTGCACGCAATGTTGATGGTGAACAGATCAAAACACTGACAGAATCCATGGATGGCAGGCTTTTGAGTGTCCTTGCAAAGAAAGGTGGCTATATTGGTCACTGATTTGTTTTTGTTTTGTTTTTGAATGTCAGAAATGTATATTTGTGAATGTTGAGATGTTATATTGGTTTCACTGGTAAAAATAAATAATTGAAATGGGTATATATTTGTTTTTGTTAAGTTGCCTAATAATTATGCACAGTAATAGTCACCTGCACACACAGATATCCCCCTAAAATAGCTATAACTAAAAACAAACTAAAAACTACTTCCAAAAATATTCAGCTTTGATATTAATGAGTTTTTTTGGGTTCATTGAGAACATGGTTGTTGTTCAATAATAAAATTAATCCTCAAAAATACAACTTGCCTAATAATTCTGCACTCCCTGTACATACATTTTCACTCACATACATACACAAAATTGCACACAAAAATTAGTAAAGGTAACTATGACCATCTTACTGTAAAATCCAAAAATTCCACTGAGCAGTCATCCCTGTGATCTGGATGCCGGTGTAATATATAATCTGACCCTTTACCTTCACCCCTGTCAGAGAGATTTCTGACTAACATGTCATCTGCTTCACTGATCACAGCTGAAGGGGCCTGAAACATTATGAACAACTTTAAATCAGCAGTGTGCATTGCCACTGCACAGTCCACAGGGATTTTAAAGCCGATGATGATCTATCTGCTTTGCAATTTCCATACAGCTGCAACCCGCAGCAGAAGAGTACATGGGCAGCCGACCAGGGCCTACTAGGTTAGTATTAATATATGTCCAAAAAAAAGGTCCTCTCTCTCTGAGACCTCACCTACTGTTACCTGGCCACCTGCTGAGTCGCAGGCTTGTCGTCGCACTCGCAGTTCTCCTCACTCAGCCCTGCTCACTAGCCTCTCACTGAATGGACCCGGTGGCAGAATCTTTCCAGCCTCCCCATGCACTGCCACTGACACACACTACTCTGTCTATCAGCCTCTCAGTGTCACGTGGACATGGCATGCGACATGCTGGCATCAGTGTAGTGCAGCCGCGTGCCGGGCATGTGGTCACTCACAGTGCACGCCGTTCAGTCTCAATCAGTAGCATAATTTACTGCCAGAAATAGTGTGCCTGCGTGGCCGATTTGGGAATAGGGAAGGGATATGATTGGCTGAAGTGTACCGTAACCAAACCAGTCAGAATAAATAGATTGGAATTGGATCATCAGGATTCTGAATCAGGATGAAATGTGATGCATACATAAATTAGTAATAGTACTATACAGATACAAACTTTCATAAACATTAACATTTATTAAATTTTTTTTTTTAAATTCACAAAAATGTTTGTATGAGGTCACAGTGGGTGGGGTATGCTCGACGTCCATTCCAGGCCTACCCCTTTCCTCCCCCCTCCACTGCTGAGCTGTCCACACACCAACCGCCTCCCACCCACACCTCCCACTGGCACCAGCAGATTGTTACAAACGGTGACATATACAATGTCACCGTCTGTAATGATCAGGCATCTGCCCTCATATGGAGGCGAAGCACCGATTGCACTCCAGCTCCATATGTGGCAGATGCCTAAAGCTGGAGCTTTCTGAAGCTGTCTCGCACTGCTGGTAAAGGCCAGGTATGTTTGTCCTTGCGCAGTCTTTACTGCGCATGACAGCTTCGGACAAACATACTTGGCCTTTTATAATATAGAATGTATAAGGGGGCAGAGCTAGCCACGAAAGAGAGCAGATATGTTTATGTTGAGCTCTCAAAGATTTGAGCCCAAATTGATTGTTTTCAGCAGCAATCAAACACCATTTTATACAAAAAGCCTCAGTATAAGTCTCCCGCACCATTGCAGTATTGCCTGCAGCACTTCTGAAGTTTTATCGCAACTGGAACAGGAATCCATTGCACTATCCGGCCTACCCGGTGGTACGAATTGAGGCCTCAATGAGACTAAAGCTGAGTGCGATCAAGGAGGGATGCACTACTAATGGGTCGGGCTCCGCTCCGGTAGTAGCACTTAACTCCCAGCATCAATTGCAGATACCCATCAAACTGCAGGGCCAGACATTGCAGAGACGCAACAAATGGAGCGGTGAGATGCACTTCTCAAATAACCTATTATACTTACCAAGATAGAATTTAGTGCCCTCCAGGAACCTCCTGCACAGCATCGTACACTAAAATAAATAAATACAGCCCATACACACTAGAAACAGAAGTGACAGTGAGGTGGAAGTCTGGCGGCAAAGCATCATTTTAAGTGTACCTACTACGCAGTTAAAATATACACACAGCTTGAGAAAAAAGTTTGGATTATAGCTGTACTTTCTACATGGTCTCCTGTAATATTAACAGACTAGCTTCTACTACATAATAATCAGCACAAACCAACAATTTATAAAGTGCTGATTTCACCACAACTACTAAGTGGGTCCTTTCCTGGCTCCCCACCCAGAACTTTACTGATATAACAGGACAGGACAAAATAGTGGCTACATACAACTATATATCCTATCTGCCTCAATTTCACGGTGTACAAGTGGGATTGACATTGAGATGCATGCAGAAAAATTACTTACAAGACATTTTACCTACTACAAGTAGTTGAAGTAACTCTCTGTATTGGAATCCCTACCCAGTACAACATAAAATGTTTACTTTTTAATCGCTGAGAATTAAGATGTGAACGTTGAAAGTTGCAGAGTGAGCCGAGATATCATCCCTGGGTCATTTTGTTAGATCTTTATAAAACTACCTTACAAACTGACTAATCCTACAGCCTTAGTTAATACTACATACTGCAATGAAAGGCAAACACAGTCAGTGAAAGACTGTCTTTCTAAGGCTCAGGCAAGGAAAAAAAACCACAACGTCTGAAATGCAGTCATGGAGCCTGAAGATCGGGAACCCAATACAGAAGTTGCAATCACTGAACAACTACCACCTGTTCCAAGTGATTATATTTAGCAGATAAAAGAAATATTCCAAACAGAGCTAAGTCGGCAATTAAAGAACTAAGAAGTGACATCTTAGAAATTGGAAACAGAACTTCAGAATTTGAAGAAGAGGTTGATGAAATAGTGGAAGTATTATCTAATATAAATAATACACTCCAAGACTAAAATGTAAAAATCCTGCAGCTTGAAGATCAACTAGAAGATCTCGAGAACAGATCATGGAGATAAAAAGTCCGCCTTCGAAATCTTCCAGAGTCATATGAAAATCTTAATGAGGTTTTGAAAGAACTCCTACATAAACTACTACCAAATGTCGCCAATAAAAGCACATACTCCTGCACCAACCTAGAGTAAGGACTTGAACTTATGCGGAGATTTAATCTCCAAGGAGCAGAAGACTGCCAATTGAAGCCACTCCCTCAGAGATCACCCCAAAAATCAGTTCAACATTTATGGAACAAAGTCACCAGAGACGCCAACACAGTGAAACCTACTTGATCAAATGAGAGTTCATTATCCATTCACTTTGGTTGGTTGACATGATATATTTATAGAGAAAAAAATGTTTTGATATATCAGCGCTGAGATATATCCTAAGCTCTGAAACACAAAAGGGGGCCTAACCAATCCCCTAAAGGAAAAGAATCTCAAAACAATGATAGTGATCACAGCGCCAACCGGCCTAAGGATAATTGCACACTCACACTGAAAAGGATTGAATAAATTTATTTTACAAATAGGTACTAATAAAATCAATATTGATCTGGACAAGAGTAAAATAGCATAAAATTTATAAACATAAAGATCTATTATTTAAAATAAACACACAAAAAAAAATAAGTATCACAAGTTAAATGATCCCAAGATGGGGGCAAACAATCCGGAAACAGAGTGGACTATTACGTCTACTCCGTTGACAACAGTAGTGTTGCAATAAGGGTCTAATCTAAATAAGGGTGTAACCTAGTGTTTCTGACCGTGGGTGAGCGAGGACTAAAACCACTAGACTGATAAACCCTTAAAGGAGGCAGAAAAGCGTTAATGGCACCGTTTAGGGCCTAAGCTTGGTAAGTAAAGTGCAGAAAATAAAGCACGATAAATGTCAATGGGATTATGGATCCATATCCAAGGGTCAGCTCCAGTAAAGATCCTACAATCAGAGTGCTTGACATCAGCCGCACTCAAATTAAGGTCTATGAACTAACCCCTGTTACAGGGATATCTGGATAACCAGTATATGTTAGTATGACATAAAATATTGAACAATAGAAAATAGACGCCTCGGTGATCAATACATGGATTACTACAATCAGTCCAGCATTCTAAATGAACGAAATACAAAAATACAGAGAGAACGGTGTGGACAACACAACTAGTGCTAATTCCCCAGACCGTGTACAATGGTAAATCAAACTTTAAAAAGAAAAATGACTTTTCAACAAAAGATAACAATAAATTTCACAGTGCTAATGTGCGGAAGATATCAATGAAAATACACATGTGATCAACGTTTGTGCGAACAACGTTTGTGCCAAAGATGGGAAACAGGACAATAGTAAAAAATTGGGGATAAAAATAAAAATAATAAATAATATATATAGGTGATGTGTCGTGTAGTGTCTTTGAAAACAAATCTCTGTGAACTCCTGTTGGGACAAAGGGAAAAAAGAAAAGAAAAAACTGTCGACAAAAAATAGAAAATATGTGAAACACAGTGAAAAATTGACTGAGTGAGGAAAAATAAAATTGAAAAATATAAAAATATAAAAATAGAACTAGTAAATGTCAATGCACCAATCAGGTTAGTGAAAAAACCCCAGTCTATTACAGACTACAGTCTATTGAAAAAGTTCCATTATAGAAGTTTATCCGTTGAAGAAATAGTAGTAGCTGGAAAAAAAAAAGGAGTTATCCGGGAAATCCTTTGAACAATCCGGCTGTGAAAGTATCGTTGATTCCTAAAAACAGAAATATATATATTATAGGTCAGGCTTATGGCTAGTTGTTTGGTTATCTACCTACCTAAAATAAATATACCCTACCAAATTGGTGAAACGGTTGAACACTGATGAGTCTGTTTTGTTGTTATACCTCACCGTTACCTTATAATTATAACTGGTAAAAAATAGTAGTTGTCCATTAGAATCTTTCCAAATGGGAATTTATAGTCCATTTGATTGTTCTGATATATAAATTGTACCAATAAGTCAGGCTTTTAGCCATTCAGTTTCCTAAGTTAAAATCACTATGCCTTAATAGAGAAATATCTGAAGCCTGATTAAACTGACTTATTACCATACTTCACAAGTGATTAATTGTTATTGTTAGAAATAAGCAAAACAGAAAGAGAAGCAGTCTGCCAGGAATGAACAGCAGCATCAATAGCTTGTTCTATGGCCCGGTTACCACCTGGAAGTAAGCTTCTTTCTGCCCAATTGTGCTTTTCACAGAGGAAAACTTTCCTGTAGTATATCAGTCTGATCCCGCCGACATGGTCAGTCCAGCCCCGAAATACCAGGCAATTCTCCTCTGAACAAGGAAAAGGCAACCCCAGACGATCGTTTCGGCCTTCTGTTGGCCTCATCAGTGAGGTGCAGCCATATTCCTCTAAGCACATTGGGCAAGGAGTCAACGTCTGGTTTTCCCCATCACCCTTGCACACATGCCCTTAGAGAGATGCGACTGCACCTCACTGATGAGGCCCACAGAAGGTTGAAACGATTGTCTGGGGTTGTTGATTCTCTTGTTCAGAGAAGAATTGCCTGGTATTTCGGTACTGGACTGTCATTGGGCAGGGTCAGACTGATATGCTACAGGATATTTTTTCTCTGTGAAGGGGCATAGTGTGCTAAAAGAGTATGCACCCTGAGTGGCACCCTAAAATGAACAGGCACAGAAGTTTTTCTAGCTTTTGCTCTGTCTCAGCTGAGTGCATCTCTCTCTCTTTTTATATTTATGCAAATTGCTCTTGGGTCTCCCTAAGAGTAAAAGGGGAAACCAGACGTGGACTCCATGCACACATGCCCTTAGAGAGATGCGACAGCACCTCACTGATGAGGCCCACAGAAGGCCAAAACAATCGTCTGGGGTTGTTGTTTCTCTTGTTCAGAGAAGAATTGCCTGGTATTTCGGTGCTAGACTGTCATTGGGCAGGGTCAGACTGATATGCTACAGGATATTTTTTCTCTGTGAAGGGGCATAGTGTGCTAAAAGAGTATGCACCCTGAGTGGCACCCTAAAATGAACAGGCACGGATGTTTTTCTAGCTTTTGTTCTATCTCAGCTGAGTGCATCTCTCTCTCTTTTTATATTGTTAGAAATAAAACATTTTCATATTTAAGAGCCAGAACCTTAACTTTCTAAGATGAACATACTTCATCCTAATAGAAAAATATTTGAGATAAGATGATTATATCTTCTCGTTATAGCATACCTAAGTTTCATGCTAATAAGACAGGCTCCTAGTTACCTAGTTATCGAAGTTAAACTTACTATCCTCTAATAGAGGAATATCCAAAACCAGATGAATATGACTTAATGCTATATTTTACTTTCGCTGGTTGGTTACTTTAAGTAAAACTACTGTGTTTTTCAGTCAGAACCCTAAATCCTTAAGAGGCTCATACCTAATCCCAATAGAGAATTATCTGGGATAAAATGATTATGTTTATTTGTTGTACACTACACATGCTCTACTTTTAAGACTTATAGGTTATTCCCAGAATGGGCATTGCAATTCTCTAGAAAACTGATTTTATATATAACCCCTTGTAAAGAAGAGTTACACGGTTAGTTAAATCTGCCCAAATAAGTGGAAATAATTTAATTAGTTGATTAATGCTTAAACTTAAAGGGACATGAAACCCAAATTTTTTCTTTCGTGATTTAGAAAGATTATGCAATTTTAAACAACTTTCTAATAAACTTCTATTATCTAATTTGCTTCACTCTCTTGATATACTTTCCTGAAAAGCAGGAAAGTTGCTGCACATAGATGCCTCGCGTGATTGGCTCACCCATGTGGATTGCTAGTTCTTCAACAAAGGATATCTAAAAAATGAAGCAAATTAGATAATAGAAGTACATTGGAATGTTGTTTAAAATTGTATTCTCTACTTGAATCATGAAAGAAATATTTTGGGTTTAGTGTCCCTTTAAGAGGTTGTTTTCTTTCGCTTTGATCTTAATTCTTATTTATAAATTAAAACTTTTTAATGAACAGAAACCCACAGTGGAATCTAAGTGAGACTGCACTCTGCTTGGTTTGCAACAATCTGAAGCTATACAATTGTTATTTTGTTTGAATTGTAAACTTGGTGAAGTTCATTTAAATGTTCAAGTATCACGCACCGATACTGATGTTTTTTATTGTTACTTTTTTTTTTCTAATATAATCTCTTTCTTCACAATACTTTTCTCTTTCTCCTTGGTCACCCGTGGATTATCTAATACCAATTCAAAAGCAGCTTAGGATCGTGCAATATTCATTGTATCTTGAGGAGGAGAGGTGATTTTCTCATAGGAATATGTACATCTTAATTGTAAGTAATCTGATTGCCATCACCCTAGCACACATAATTATCTGAACATATAAAGATGTCCTTTAAGATACTATCTCACAAATTCAGAGGACTACATTCACACACAAAGAGGAAAAAAGCAACTATAGATTATAAAGCTTTTAAGGATTACATTATCATGCTGCAGGAAACTCACTTTACCCCACAGCAAACGCCAAAATATTGGGACAAATCCTTCCCATCTCAATACCACGCTATGGGTAAAAAGAAAAAAGGAGGGTTATCCATTATTTTACACTCGGCCCTTAACTTCCAAGAAGAAGAAGTTATTAGAGACTCTGAGGGGAGGTTTATTATATTAAGGGGGAAATTCAGGGTAATTCAATAGTACTAGCAACATCTATGCCCCAAATGGAAACCAGGTAAACGTCCTGGTCAAAATTAGCAAACTACTAACCACATGTAAACAGTAAACAAGATTATTCTAGCTGGGGACTGTAATCTAACACTAAACGATAAAATAGATAGATCCCCTGTGCCGGAAATACCTTCTAAAAGGATACTAAGCAACCTCTCAATGGATCATAATCTATTACATAGTTGGAGAACATTCAATAGAGGAGTCAGGAATTAAACCTATTACTCTGCAGCTCACAATTCCCACTTGAGAATCAATTATATCCTAATTAGCTAGATCCTATGACCATTGGTGACCGATACGGCCATTACCCAATGTTCATGGTCAGACCATGCAATGGTAGAGATTTCTCTGAAAGGCTTTTTTGACCCCTCTAGAACTAAATCATGGTCTTTAGACCCTTCCTTACTTAGAAATGACCTGATGTGCCAAAGAATAGTGACACATATAAAACATTTTTGGATTGATAATATTGATTCTACCAATAGCCCATTATATGTCTGGGGCGCCTTTAAAGCATACTTGAGAGGTATCTTAATGCAGGAAAAAACTGCAATCAATAAAGCAAGAACTACCTTAATCCAACAAAAAAAACAAGAACTAGAAGAGTTACATAAAAAACATACTCAGGTCCGATCTACTAGCACTGCAAACAAACTAAAAAAAGAAGTAGATAGATTATAAGATGAAGAAGCTTTGCCTTCATTAAGAGTTCTAGATGCCCAGTACTTTATATATGCTAATAAACCGGATTGTATGTTAGCTAAGAAAATAAAAAATATAGCCAGAACCTCTTCTATACCTCAGCTTCAAACTTTTGATGGAAAAATAACTAATAACCCCATAAAAATAGCAAACACTTTTGCATACTTTTATAAAAAACGATATCACCTAAATCAAAACCAAACAAAAAACCGAGCTTCTCAAATCAACTCTTTTCTGGAAGATTGTAATCTCCCTAAATTAAATACAGAAAGCATAGAGAGCCTTAATTCCTCCATAACAGCTCAAGAAATTGCTCTTATTATTACGCAAATAAAGAGTTCCAAAGCCCCAGGCCCAGATGGCTTTTCAGATTGCTTTTATAAGAAGTTCTCTGTAGAATTAATACCCTAACTAACATCCTCTTTTAACTATGTACTACAGGGAGGAGATATCCCACCAGAACTACTATTGGCGAGAATTAGTGTTGTCCCTAAGGCAGGAAAGAATAAGTTTCACTGCAAAAACTACAGACCTATTTCCTTGATTAACCAGGGTCTAAAGTTATTTACTAAGATACCAACAATTAGAATGAACCCCAATATAAAAAAATTGGTCTCCAGCAATCAAGTAGGATTTATGAAAGATCAAGAAGCCCCAGATAATGTCAGAAAAGTTATAGATTTATTAGTCTTTGCCACAAAAAGAAAAGTGCGTTTTTTGTTTTCTTCTCTTCGACGCAGAGAAGGAAATTGACAGAGTTCTATGGGATTATATTTTCCAAGCTTTGAGCCACTTCGGGATTGAGGGTAATTTTTTAAAAGCTATACAAACAATTTACACACATCCAATGGCATTCCTAAAGATAGCTGAATATCAGTCACAAAGAATACAAATTCATAACGGTACTAGGCAGGGATGCCCACTTTCCCCTTTACTCTTCGGACTGAAAAATTACGAAATATTGGGTATACAAGTAGGCAATACTATACATAAACTTACCTTATTCGCAGATTATGTCATACTAACTATCACAAAGCCTATGCTTTCACTCCCACCTCTATATGAGCTTTTATCGAAATTTGGAGTACTATCGGGGCCTTATGGAGTCAAATTGGCTTGGGTTCAGCTAGAAGGCAAAATGATAAATCTGGTACCAATTTATCAGTTACTGTGGATTCCTAAGAAAGATAGGAAAATTGGCTAAAATATATCTCAATCACACATTCTATTTAACTATGGGACACACTAAACTAAAAATGTATTTTATTCATGAAAAATTCCAGGGCCACTGCTCTCATAACAATAACAATCACGATCAGAGATAATATTAGAGATATATGGACTAATAAGGGTCTTTATCGCATCACAGACGCACTTAGGGGAAATAATCTCCTCACATATGAACAATATAGAGATACTCCACCAATCCACACAAATTCATGATTTAATTACCTACAACTAATCTCGCGTGCAAATGTAATCAGAAATTCTCATGCACAAACCACTGATACCTTTTTTTAAAACTCTTTCACCTAGATTATGAGTTTTGCGGTAACAGAGGTGCAGTGCTAACGAGCAGTTTAATCTCACCGCTCACTTACAGACAACGCTGGTATTACGGGGTTTTAAAAACCCGGCGTTAGCCACAGAAAAGTGAGCGGAGAGCAAAATTTAGCTCCACATCTCACCTCAATACCACTGCTGCTTACGTTAGCGGTGAGATGGCTAAACATGCTCGTGCACGATTTCCCCATAGGAATCAATGCGGGTGAGCCGGCTGAAAAAAAACCCTAACACCTGCAAAAAAGCAGCGTAAAGCTCCTAACGCAGCCCCATTGATTCATATGGGGAAATAAAATGTATGTCTACACCTAACACCCTAACATGAACCCTGACTCTAAACACCCCTAATCTTACATTTATTAAACCCTAATCTGCCGCCCCCGACATCGCCACCACCTACATTATATTAGTAACCCCTAATCTGCTGCCCCCAACATCACCGAACCCTACATTTTATTTATTAACCCCTAATCTGCCGCCCCCAATGTCGCTGCCACTATATTAAAGTTCTCAACCCCTAAACCTAAGTCTAACCCTAACCCCCCTAACTTAAATATAATTTAAATAAATATAAATAAAATAATACAATTAACTAAAATTATTCCTATTTAAAACTAAATACTTACCTGTAAAATAAACCCTAAGCTAGCTACAATATAACTAATAGTTACATTGTAGCTATCTTAGGTTTTATTTTTATTTTACAGACAACTTTGTATTTATTTTCACTAGGTACAATAGTTATTAAATAGTGATTAACTACCTAGTTAAAATAAAGACAAATTTACCTGTAAAATAAAACCTAACCTAAGATACAATTACACTTAACACTACACTACAATTAAATTAATTCCCTAAATTAACTACAATTAAATACAATTAAATAAAATTATCTAAAGTACGAAACCCCCTAAATAAATTACAGAAAATAATAAAATAATTACAAGTTTTTTTAAACTAATTACACCTAATCTAATCCCCCTAATAATATAAAAAAGCTCCACAAAATAATAAAAAGCCCAAAAGGGTCTTTTGCGGGGCATTGCCCCAAAGTAATCAGCTCTTTTACCTGTAAAAAAAATTACAATACCCCCCAACATTAAAACCCACCACCCACACACCCAACCCTACTCTAAAACCCACCCAATCCCCCCTTAATAAAACCTAACACTAACTCCTTGAAGATCATTTTACATTGAGAAGTCTTCACCCAACCGGGCCAAAATCCTCAACGAAGCCGGGCGAAGTGGTCCTCCAGATGGGCAGAAGTGGTCCTCCAGATGGGCAGAAGTCTTCATCTAGACAGCATCTTCTATCTTCATCCATCCGGCGCGTAGCAGGTCCATCTTCAAGACATCCAATGTGGAGCATCCTTCCTGGCCGACGACTACCCGACGAATGAAGGTTCCTTTAAGTGACGTCATCAAAGATGGCGTCCCTTCGATTCCGATTGGCTGATAGAATTCTATCAGCCAATCAGAATTAAGGTAGGAAAAATCCTATTGGCTGATGCAATCAGCCAATAGGATTGAACTTCAATTGTATTGGCTGATTGGAACAGCCAATAGAATGCAAGCTCAATCCTATTGGCTGTTCTAATCAGCCAATACGATTGAAGTTCAATCCTATTGGCTAATTGCATCAGCCAATAGGATTTTTTTCTACCTTAATTCTGATTGGCTGATAGAATTCTATCAGTCAATTGGAATCTAAGGGACACTATCTTGGAAGATGTCACTTAAAGGAACCTTCATTCGTCGGGTAGTCGTCGGCCAGGAAGGATGCTCCGCGTCGGATGTCTTGAAGATGGACCCGCTCCACACCGGATGGATGAAGATAGAAGATGCCGTCTGGATGAAGACTTTTGCCCGTCTGGAGGACCTCTTCTTCCCGGCTTGTTTGAAGACTTCTGAGTCAGACAGCCGTCTCAAGACATCTATAAGGTTGTTCTGAATGCCTTACACCACCAACGGCGAATCCATTAGGTACATTTTCCTAATTCACCGGAGGATTGGCATAATTTAAAACTAAACTTTTATAAAACAGCTGGGATGCCCAATATATTGGGCGCAATCGATTATACACATATATCTGTGCAGCCTCCCAAAGCAAGAGAGGAGGTGTATCGGGACAGAAGCAGAACCATTCCCTAAACATACAGGTAATATGTGATGCAAAACTAAAAATTTTAAGTGTCCGGTCAGGATTTCCTGGATCAACCCATGACTCCTTTGAAGAATTCTGGTATCTATGACAGGTTTCAGTAGGGGCACATGCCAGAGGGTATTCTACTAGGTAAATGTCTATAAGAAACATTTATATATGTATATTATAGGATTAATGTATTCATATTGCTAATATCAATTGTCTATTTCTTGCATGCAGGAGGTTCGGGCTATTCCCGCTTTCCATGGTTGTTTATACCAGTCAACAATCCAACATCTGAGGAAAAATTGCACTATAATGAAGCACACAAATCTACTCAATGTGCCATAGAGCGGAGATTTGGAGTTTGGATAACTCCGGTGGACTACTGCAATATGCCCATAGAAAGTTTCACAGATATTTTTGATTTGCTGTATGCTGCACAATATAGCAATTAGAATGCCAAATGTGGAAATTGATCTATTAGATTTGGCAGAGTATTACAATAAAAACTTAGCACCCATAGAGCCAAATGATGCTAGGGGAGTCCAAACTAGAGCTGATTATATTCAGGCAGTATTTGGGCAATACACATTTTCAAGTACATATTTTGTATGCTACAGATGTTTATTTATTTTTTGTTAGATTGTTTATTGCACTTATCCAAAAGTTGTTTATTTTGGGTGCCTTGCAGTTATTTACTTTAAAACTTGTTGAAACATATCTTTAAAAACATATTGTAAAATAAATGTTGTATATTGCACTTATTGCACACTTGACTCTGTTTTTGATTCTAAAGTGTATCTTTGCTAATCAATATTTTTGTGCAGACAAAAATCAACAAAATTGTTTGAAATGCTAACTATATTTCTAACCTGGTTTTACTCTCTCATGTTTGGGAATGTTAAAAAACAGATATAAATATATATGGCCCATGCATTGTATTTGAACAACAAGCATTTTAAAACATTGGCTTATGTTAAGTCAAACAAACAAATAAATAAGTCAAGAAATAAATTTAATTCATGATAATCTTTCACTAAACACACTCAAATACAAGCATTTTGGCATGCATATGACTAAGTAAAAATAAATATATATTATAACACAATCATATATATTTATTACAAAAAAAAAAAAAAAAAAGAAAATGGTATATTTTTTTAGACCTCTTAGAGGCAGGTGGAGAATGAGGAGGTGATCTTTGTTGAGCAGATCTTAGCAATTGATTCAGGTTTCCCTGAATCATTTGCAACAAATTGTATTGAAAATTCCAATTATCCAGTTCTGCTCTCTCCCTCCATTCGAACTCCCTTTTCTCTAGAACAAGCCTGCACCTTTCTAAAGCTATTCTCTCCTCCTCCTCTAACTCAAGACTTGCATTGCTTCTAATTATTGATTAACGTTTTACATGTGACAACACAAGACTAACTATATGGCACACCTGATATTGTTTTCTCCTCTCACTTATCTCCAAATATTCAATTATATGTATGTTGAAGTGACAGACAACTCGCAATTTTGTATGTTTTAGAAAAGTATATAACGCATTGACTAACCATTAATCAGCTTTGCATAACCAACAATGTTGTATTAACAGAGTTTTTAAAATTTGAAATACATAAAAATTTCTGCGATAAGGCGGATGTTTACAGAGGTTAAGCTACTAGTCAATCACAGATTGACAAATACATTTTATATAACAGTGTTGTTTCATACCATGATTTCCTTGAGTAAGACATTTTAAAAATTATGGCATTGACTGTCTCTTTAAGGGAGTACCTTTAAAATATTCAGGTGTTTTCTTGAGTTTGTTACCTGCAGAAGATATTGAAGATGTTGGAGGTGGTCCCAAAATATGAGTTACTTCCAATAAAATTAAAAAGGAAATTTCTTCCCTCGGCAGAAACATCATCGCTTATGGTTCTCCATATCTCATTTTTCAACAGCAAAGATGTCTTTTGGGATTTATTCCCAAAGAGGAAATCATAATGTTGCAGTACCTTTCTTACCAGAAACTCATTCTGCTGGAAGATGAACTGCACATTACGACCAGATTTGGTATTCCCACTCTCCTGAGCTGACGCCATACCGATATCACCAACTTTTCCTCAATACTTGTCACCAACTTTGATGCAATACTCAAACTCCTAATCACAACCCACAAACTACTACATTTTCATCCAATTTTTATTGGGAAATGCCTAATCACGTGATTAATGAAATCAGCCAATCTAAATTTAATATACGTTTTCTACTCTCAAATTGCTCTAAACTTGTGTCATTGGTGTTTCAGAAGTAATTATGTTAATAGGAAAAAAATATCAATATGCTGCGTCCACCTGCATTTACAGCTGGTGAACTTTTCATTCTTGTATATGGAATGGACAAATATTTCCCAAAAAATATTGGAGGAGTTTGTGGGTTGTGCAAGAACAACGGGATTATATAATATATGAGATGATGAGACGCATGTATTGCATTACAGGGATAAAAAGGACACAAAGACAATGTCTAAGGCGATACAGTGACCTTAGAAGATGCAAAAAACAATATTATAAAGATATAAGATTACTTATCAGAACTTGTAAATGCTATTTTTTATATTGTGCATTATACTTTAAAAGTATGTATATGTGAAATTATTATTAAGGATAAACATTGATGATGACATTAGGCCACACTTTGTCTAACATTTTTAAAAATGATTTTAATCATAAAAATATAACATTAGAAATATTTATTAGAAACCTTTTTATTAAGCAAAACAACATTTTCAGAATGTAATTGTAATGCTCGTGGGATACTCCTCTATCAGACCGTCCTCGGCCAGTAGTCTTGTTATCCCGGCATCAAGACGGGAATGATAGGGAATATCCCAGAGCAGAGTAGGTTTGCAAGATGAGATAAATGGCACTCACCACAGGCAGGACAGTCCTTGGCGGCAACAGGCAGGAAACCAGAGACAAACTACTAGGGTGGTCAGGCAGACAGGGTTTGGCAACAGTAAGGCAGTCCAGGGTTAAACCACTAGGATGGTCAGGCAGGCAGGGTTCGGCAACAGTAAGGTAGTCTAGGGGTAAACCACTAGGATGGTCAGGCAGGCAGGGTTTGGCAACAGTGAGGCAATCCAGGGCAAATAGGGGTTAACAGGTAGAGTGGTCAGACTGGCAGAGTTCAGCAACAATATCAATCAAGCAGTTAATGGTTAAAGAGGCAGAGTGGTCAGACAAGCAAAGTTCAGCAGTAGTATCAATCCAGCAGTTAAGGGTTAAAGAGGCAGAGTGGTCAGACAAGCAGAGTTCAGCAGCAGTATCAATCCAGCAATTAAGGGTTAAAGAGGCAGAGTGGTCAGACAAGCAAAGTTCAGCAGCAGTATCAATCCAGCAGTTACGGGTTAAAGAGGCAGAGTGGTCAGACAAGCAGAGTTCATCAGCAGTATCAATCCAGCAGTTAAGGGTTAAAGAGGCAGAGTGGTCAGACAAGCAGGGGTCAGCAACAAAATAACAATCCAGCATATGAATCAATAACACCCAGGAGAACAGTAAGTAACACCTATACTTGGGCAGTGATAGGTAGAACTGAAGTTACTTACATAGGTGCAGGATTCGCACCACAGGAGATCCAGACCAGCTTCTGCAGGAGGAAGCTAGCGGCGATGACGTGACCTCCGCACACAGAAAGGAGCCGACTCCCCCCTAGGCAACAAGCAGACAGCAGGTGCCGCGTCCCTAGCAACAGTTAGAGGGGTGCGACAGTAATGTATCCACATATAATGGCTATCACTTTCACTTCGTGCCAAAAGGTTGACACATGTACATAAACCAAATATATCTTACAATTTCATATTTTGTAAAGTCATAATTATTCCACATTTGTTTGATTTTTCAATTTAATCTTAAACTGAAAACTGAAAGGGATAGTCTACCTAACATTAAACTGTCATGAATCAGATAGAGCAGCAATCAAAATCACCTCTATAATGTTATCCTTTTATAAGTGTTTTTTCCTTCTCTTAAATTTCATTTTAATTAATAAATGTAATCTTAAATGCCAGCCCATTTTTTAACACCTGTGTAGGATTGGTGTTGAAATTTAGAATTCAATCAGTAACGATACACAGGTGCAGATAGAAAACTGGCCCAGCTCTTAAAATATCCATTGTTTGCAAATAAATAAATATGATACCCTGAGAATATGAATAACTTATATATTTGTTTAAAATGGCTGATAAATCTGATTATTGATGATTTAAATTTAAGTAGACTATCCTAAATACATGTTCTGATAATTGCTAATGAAAAGAGTCTATTACAATAACAATATTAAAAAATACATGCAATAGAGAGAGATTCTAAAATAAGACATGCAAATTTTGTGTAAGAGTATAATACGTTTATAAAAAAATATATAAACATATATTTATATGCATATCTGCATGTATATGTATGATTTTTAAAAAGGTTGTTATTTTCAGCAGAATAATACAAGCTTAATGCATTAAAGCTGCAGATACATTACAAAGAAGAAGAATTATCTCCAGGATTTAAAAATGACATACATCTATATTGATTTATCAAGAAGACAAGGGCAAATTCCTCGATATGTGCGTCCAATAAGGATCACCCCATCCGTGAGCCAGTGTGCTTCCTCACCTCTCCCATTAAGTCTCCTGGATGATCCAGGACTGGGAGATAATGCAGTTAGCCATTCAGAGGTCACTGATGATGTACAAGGTAATTTACAATTCCAATACAATGTTTGCAGTCTTTTACATTACAAAGGGAGTTTTTAAAAAAATCATTCATGCTGCTGGTTACTGTAATGATGTGTCAGTTTTCAAAAAAAATTTTTAAAAGTTTTTCATCATAACAGTCTACAACAATGAGGTGGATAATATTGGCCTTGTCACATATTCCTCATCCTAACAATGATTTATGTTTGTTCTTCATCTGTGGCAGCTGAGCAATTGTCTATTCAAGAGGATCCTGCCTTGTCTCCAGCAATGGAAGAAGTAGAAGTGGCTGGAACTGAATGTAAGATAATATCATATTAGGTTTTAACACTTGTATATTGATAAAGTTTTTGTAAAACATGTTTTTTTTTTGTGTTTTTATAGATGCAGACCAGGGAACCCAAACAGAACAGGATCAGGCAGGGATACGTGCACTTTTCCTGCAACTGTCTCAAGCCTGGGATAATGTTGGCATTGCCATGCGAAATCTGGAGGAGGCACTGCAGGGATATGTTTAAACTAATTTTAAATATTTTATAAATACTTGTTTTTATACTGTTGAAAATGTATTTATGGTTCTTCTTTTATTTAAAAAAAAAATGTTTATAATAAAAAAAAATCTGATTAAATAGTGTACCAGTATTCCTTTAAGAATTATCTTCAAGTGACATAAAAAAAATATTTGTTGAATTATGTAGAAATAGCATGCAATTCCGATCAACTTTCTATTTTTTTTTTTATAATCTATTTATTTTCATTCTTTTGCTATCCTTTGATAAAGAGCATCTGTACATAGACTATGTAGCTGCTGATTGATGGCTGCACATAGATGACTCGTGATTGGCTTGCACATGTCTGTTTCTACAAAAAAGGATATCTAAAGAATCTTTAAAGTAAAAAAATAGAGTGTTGCTCAAGATTGTCTTCTCTATATGCATAATGAAATTAAATTTATGAGTTTAATGTCTCTTTAAGCTCTGAACTAACATTTTTTGGAAATTTAAAAATTAAAAGGGTAATGCCGCACATTACATGTTATATTCACAATTATTCTTGCTCAGAATAAAAATATATTTACACTATATACATATAGTCAGGGCTTTTTTTTCTGCCGGTACGCAACGGTACGCTGTACCGGCACCTCTGCATGCCATACCGGCACCTCTTCACAGTGCCAGATTAACATGGGGCCCATTTTCTATATAACAATGGTTATTTTTTTTTTATTTTTTTTTAATGTGGTGGTAAAGACGGAACCGCAGTAAGGAGTGTGCAGATGATTAAGCGCTCCCAGAGGGAGATGGGGATCCGGTCTAGTGTGGGATTACAATCATTGGTTATTTGTTTATTACAAATGTTAAATGACTTTACCCACATGCGCTGTAGCACTGTACAGAGAGAAGGTTTTAGATTGACTGGTGCTGCCGAATTGCCGATGAGTAAGGAGCTCTAGTGAAGGAGTCATTACAGGTACGCTGTCATGCAAACCTTGCTAATCACTGTCCTACTTAATATATCTATAATATTGATTTGACTCATAGTGACTCTGTGTATTCTAAAAGTCAGAGCGCATGAGTGCTTAGAGCCCCAAAAGGGTGCTGAGTGTTCTCTGTTTTGCTAAGGGCTGCAAAGTATTCATTTGCTCTTCCACTTAGTTCTCATGCTGAGCGATTCATTTTATTTGTAGGCCCTTCCCCAATGGCATGAATCATGCAGTGAGGGTTTTCACACCTTCCTAGAGTAGAACAGAACAGCTGTTTGCTCATATTGGCCCAGAGCTTCCTTATGCTCTACAAGCACAGTGCAGGCTCTCTGAGAAAGGAGGGACCGCACTAGCACTGCATACAGGAACTGAGACTTGTTTAGCATCCATACAAAGACAGTCCTGTCTGCTGCAATATTGACATGCTGTGCTGCACTATCCCAGTGCAGACAGCTGTCAGTTACAGTGAGACAGCACAGTGTTACCATGTACAAACAGACAGGAGTGACATGAGATGGCACTGAGATCTCTCCCATCTCCTCTCCAGCTTGGAGTCGGCATCTCTCTCCTTCCTCTTGTTGACTCCTCCTCTTCACTCTGCTGCTCTCTACTTCAGTCTCCAGACACTAGAGTACAGCCTGGTAAGAATCACTTTCATGTGTAAATGGTTGGCTTAAATATTGATTGTACTATCAATGTAGGTATTGCATTTTGCTTCTATATTTAGTTGGTTTTTTCCCCACACTACTATCACCTGTTATCTAAGGAAAGTGAAGGACCTATTTAGGGACGAAACAATTTAAGGGGTAATTTATTTGGAAGAAAGGAGAGATAGGAAAGGGTTAAAAGAGGTTGGGTCTGCTGGATAGTAGGAGTTTAGGAGGCAGAGATTAAAAAAGAACAGCAGAACAGAAAGTAAATCACTAACCTATTTCTTGTCTTGCAGGAGAGTCATCATGGAGAGATCCAAGCGTTCTGCGAAGGCTCCAAGGAGGTTTGCTGAAGATAAAGAATTACCTGCAAGGAAGAAGAGGACAGCTGGTGACACAGTGGTTGTATGTGACCCCTCTATCCCTGCTATGGTTGCTTCTCTACCTGTCCCTATGTCTGCCCCTTCAGTTTTATCTGCTGCTGGGGCTCCCCCTTTGACTGGTGCATTTCTCCCTATCTATTTCTGTTCCCCCTCCTTCCTCTACCCCCATTTTTTTTCTTCCCCTGCTATTCTCACTACTCTATCTACCTCTTATGTTTCCTCTTTCCTTCTCTCCTCTGTTTCTTTAGGTTCTTTTGTTCCCCTCACCCACTTCTTTACCCCTCCGGTCTCTAGCCTCACCCTCCCTGCCCCTAGATTACCTCCCCCCCCCCCACTCCCTGGTTGCTTCTTTTTCTGCCGACTTGGCAGTGAACTCTGCATTAGCAGCTGAGCAGCTGCTGCTGGCCCCGGAGCTCCGATATTCTCAGCGTAGCCCCAGGGGATCTTCAGCAGTGGTTGGTCCTTGCTTGTCTGCGGGTGCGCAGTCTTCTGCAACAGCATCAGTTCTTGAGGGAGGTAATGGAGGTAGGTGGAGTATCACGGGGGGCGGAGGGCCCCTCAATCAACCGGGTGGGGGGAGATGTGGAGCAATTAAAAGGGGTTCAACTGTTAAGGGGATAAATATTAGGAATTCCACTGGCAATAAAAACGCTGTCACTAATAAACGGTCAGTTAAAGGGCCAGTAGGGCCATTTATAACCCCTGCAAGGGAAGATTAAAAAATGAGATTAAGGCATATGGATCTTATGTCTAGTCTTAGAAAAAGGTTATTAGCTAGAAATGTCTCTGGGGGCCAATTTTTAGTGGCTAGGTCATCTAAGGTAGCGACTGGGGGGTCCTCTGGGCAATCTGTTTCTTCCTGTGGTACTCCCACAGTTGTTTCTGTTACACAGGTTGGCAATTATAATTCAGATTTAGGTTTTTTCCCATGCCCGAGCTGCAAGGCGTGTAAGAGAGGCTTGAAAATCAAAAACTTTTCGCCGCACAACTCCAGTATCAAACATGAAATAAAGGATCTGATCAGATGCAGCAGCAAGGGGGTAATTTACATAATACAATGCAAATGTGGACTACAATACGTCGGACAAACCTCGAGATGCTTAAAAGACAGAATACGGGAACATGTGCTACAGATTGAACATGGCAGCACAGACACCACACTGTATAGACACTTTTCTATTAAACACAAAGGAAACATCAAGGATCTAAACTTCTATGGTATCCAGATAGTAAAGCCTAATTGGAGGGGAGGCAACTATGAAAAGAAGCTCCTGATCGCGGAATCCAGATGGATATTTGAGCTGGATTGTCTCTACCCGAAGGGTCTGAACAACAAGGAAGACCTCTCACATCTTTTAAGCTTGAAACACACATAAATTTGACTTCTGAATATCTATTCGGAACACTGCTGCCCTCATACAGAAGGAAAACAATAAAGAAAACATAACGAGGTCAATATATGACACGACAAGAACAAAATATATCTAATGAAGATGTCCTGCATAGATCTACACAAAGATCTATATTAGGATCTCTAAAGCCAATCTAATCATCTTTATTTTTATTGCTCTACTCAAATAGCCATAAGATGAGTTCCAACAAACCTTATTATCCAAACAGAGAGACTATATAGATGCCAATAACATTAACAAGATATGATCCCCTAATATGTCAACAGCATATGAGATGCCAATAACATTAACAAGATATGATCCCCTAATATGTCAACAGCATATGAGACACTTGACTTAGCAACCTCTCCATCTGGGAAATATCTAACAGAATAAGTTAGAAAGTAACCGAAGCCTGACTCTTCATAAGAATATAAACACAATTTAAAATGTGTATAGAGGTAACATAATCCCAATACCAATAACATGAATACACCTCATAACAAATTTAAATTCACAATTCCCCAAAAGACAACTAATCAATTAGATTGATATAAGTACCCATTGATCTCACAATCTACATAAATACACTTGTATGAGACAAGTTTCCTTCATATCCACATCAGATTTCAAAAAACTCCTATCATAGTGCGCACACGGCTAACTAATTTTTATACCAGGCACATTTAGATAGAAAATAAGACTTCCAAAACCCAATATTGCACATGACAAAAAGAGAATACAGGTTGATACAAATGTACTCCTTCTACAGATTTTCTAACCAATCATAGATGCATTGTAAAAAAGTTTTTCTTTATACTACATATCTTTTATATTTTTATCCTAAAAAGTTTTTTAGAAAGTTTCCAAAAGTTCCTTTAAGGTTTTTAGATCTCTATTTATTAGATTATGTATTTTTCGATACATATATATATTTTCCAATATATATAAACTGTGTATTTTACAATATACACTCTCTGTACCGTGATCCCTACATTGATTTTGTTCACTAGACAAATACCAAGGTTAACACTCTTTGTCCCTTTGAATTTGAATAGGCTAGGATACACACCACTTCCGGTTTAACCATGACCGGTAAAGTGCAACATCCGGCTCAATCTTACCGGATGTTAAAGTATCTTACTTTTTCCGGCTACTTCCGGTTCAGAAACGTACCGGTAATTTGTCACATATTTCATGCCAAGTTGTAAAACTGGCTCTATATGTGGGATAACTGCTTTCTGCCCCTCCGGATCTGATTGGTGCAGAGTAAATACCACTTCCACCTCACCCATAACATCCGATATAGCTTTACCGGATGTTTACATCTTAGCGGCCATTTCCGGTTAAAAAAACACCGGCAAACCATAACATTTGACCCCACAGCTAACTACTAAGGCACATAACACGAATAAGCACATTAGGAACAACATAGACAATGTTTAATAAACATAGACATAGACAATGTTTAAATAAAAGCCTTATCTAAATGATACATAGACAAATGTGAACTCTTTTTGATATACAGATGAGCACTTCCGGCTCAACACTTCCGGTACCATATTTTTGGCGCGAAATTTTGGCGCGAAATTTTGGCGCAAAAATTTGGCGCAATTTCAATGCAATTTGATTGGTTAGAGAAAGGTATAAAGTCTTCAGCTCACCCACACCATACTATAGTCTTGATAAAGGCCTCTCTTGTGGGCCGAAACGCGTTGACAGAGCTATGGTGAGCTATTTATTCCTTGATTGTTGAATTATAATACAGTATTACACTATTGTTATTATCTTTTATTTTCAGGGTTTGAAGATTCCCTAGGATTATTTTTATTTATATTTTTGTATTTTTGCTTATTTTTATTTTTATTTTTACTTTTTATACAGCAAATAATTTTTCTACATGGAAACATAACCCCTCCACATAAGCCCCCTTTTTGGGATCACTCTCACTAGTTTGTGCACATACTAATCATTTATTTTTTGTTTTTTATCTTTTGGATATTTTACATCTTTTTTGGACTTATCTTTATCACTATTTTGGATTGACTTCACGGATTATTCTTTGTCACCATATTTTGATAGAACTTTTTTTCATCTACCTTCATTTTGATGTTTTTTAAATGTTTCTTTGAAATGTTTTTTGCAAAGCTTTTTTAATAGAACTTTTGAATCTGCTGGATTTGCACTATTCATTTATACCACGTTTTTGGACAACACTTAAATTTGGACAGTTTATTTTTTGGATACACATGTGAAAATCTATTTATATCTCTTAACTTTGAGAAGGGATTTTTGGACACTACTTACCCTTTTTTTATATATCTCTTAACTTTGAGAAGGGATTATTGGACATTATTTACTTTTCATTGTTTTTTATTATTTTTTATTGTTTATCATTTTCTGATTTATGCCAACACAACTATATATGAGACGAACTTTATGAGACATTATACATACAGCTAAAAAGCAAAACACGCGTGTTTTTATAGATATTTATGTGTTTATGTGTTTTTACACATTATTTCTTGCCGTTCTGTTAAATTTATTTTAAACGACACCCTTGTTTTATATGTTTAATA
Source organism: Bombina bombina (assembly GCF_027579735.1). Classification (NCBI taxonomy): domain Eukaryota; kingdom Metazoa; phylum Chordata; class Amphibia; order Anura; family Bombinatoridae; genus Bombina; species Bombina bombina. The sequence goes on along the minus strand of NC_069502.1, from coordinate 945,513,367 downwards.
TGTATTAAATGCTTTTATGTATCAACTGTGCCACTCTTAGATCTTATATCTAGATATCAAAACCTACACATCTATACAGCACAACTACCATAATTGTAGCTGAGCTATAGCGCTATACATTTTTTCAGACAGAATACCATATTTTCACACCTATACCGCACCAGACCTCGCCAAGATTTGGCGCTCCTTTCTAAACCACGTTTTGACAATTATAATTCAGAAGTGGCGAAGATGATTCCTGGCAGTTTGGGGGTGCCCAATTCCACCACCGGAGTAACGGCTACTGGATGAGAAGCTGTGGTGGGGTCATCCGGATGACATCAGGGGCATTGGTGGACTCTTCATCAGCAGCATCAGAAAGCGGTGAGTCAGTAATTGCACCACACATTAGGGAGGAGGATTCCTCTACATCAGGGGATTCAGATAGTTCCACCGGGCTTAAGGATGAGGGACATTGAAAGTTATTTAGGAAGATTCGTAGGTGTCCTGCTAGGGATAAGGTTTCAGGGCCTTACGGGGATTGTAGCGGTGCAAAGTACTAGCAAGGGGAAAAAATCAGGGATGGCTGGTACAGCCGACACCTATCCCTGCATTGTGAACTCTTTACACTCTCACTTGAAACCCAGGATAGCAAAAAAGATGTTAACATTTTTGAGTCATTGAGGGCTGTGTATCAGGTTAAGGAGATGGCGGAGGATGCTACGGGGGACAAGAAAGTGAAGAGGCCTGAAACTTATCAGGAGTGGATGCGTTGCTTAAGGGTCCTTGCTTCTTGCTACATAGAAGCAAATCCAGGTCAAGCAGTTAATATACTCAAATATATGGAAGTCATTGATGACATCCACAAAAGGGGTAAGGGTACTGCGTGGCGTCAATATGATGCTCTGTTTAGGAGGATGTTGAAGGCGAACACAGTTCTGACTTTTCGGATGAAGGAAATTGACCTTTGGTCCAATATAGATCTCATGGATGGTACGGTTTCAGTGCCAGTGATATAGTTTAGTGTAGGTCAGCAGAATCGTCTCTTTTGTAAGAAAGGGGCCAGAGAATGCTAGCATTTTCAACAAAAGTTATGCGACAGGGGAGCACATGTGCCTTTACTGTAGTGGGGCCCACCCGGGGAACGATTGTAACAGGAAAATAGATAGTTACATTGGCAAGCAATGAACCTCGCAGCAATATTTAGGGCACTTAGGGATTATCCAGATAGCAAAGGGGTGGAGTTTATTCGGGTAGGTTTGCCTTACGATTTTCAAATCACAGTGTTTAGGTTAGTTTCTCCCCCCGTTTGCGATACACAACTTAAAATCAGCGTATCAATTTTCACAGGTGCTGGAAGAAAAAATTGATAAGGAAGTCAGGTTGGGTAGGATAGCAGGCCCATTTTCTTCCCCTCCATTTGAAATTCTGGTAGTTTCCCCACTGGGTTTAGTTCCCAAAAAAGAACCCATGAAGTTCAGACTCATACAGCACCTGTCGCACCCAAAAGGGAATTCAGTAAATGACATGCTGGATGAGTCTAACACTTCAGTGGCTTATCAGTCGTTCGAATGGCTATAGTACAGGGATTAGGTGCGGGGGCAGAAATGGCTAAGGTGGACATCGAGTCAGCTTTCCATCTCTTGAAAATACACCCGGATATTTTCCACTTGATGTGCTGCAGGTTTCAGGGCTGGTACTACATGGACCTCTGCCTGCCGATGGGGTGTGCCATTTCTTGTGCATATTTTGAACGTTTTAGTTCCTTTCTCCATTGGGCAGTGGTGTGCAGGTCCGGCCTTGGGCAGGTGGCTCATTACCTGGATGAGTTTTTGTTTCTGGGGCTAGCGGGGTCAGGTGAGTGTGCATACCTTTTGGTGGTGATGCAATCCTTGATGGCCGAGTTTGGGGTACCTTTAGCAAGCGAAAAGAAAGAGGGACCAGCATCATGCCTAGTTTTCCTGGGGATTAAGGTGGATTCAGTGGCAAAGGAGTGTCAACTCCCGAGTGCTAAGATTCAGATGCCAGTGCATCCATCTCCATGGATACTGGTCCTGCTACCCTTAGGGAATTTCAGTCCTTGCTGGAGACTCTAAATTTTGCGACAAGAGTCATTCCAATGGGGAGAATATTTAACCAGAGGATGGAGGTTGACCACAAGAGGCGTGAACAACCCTAGGTCGCACATTAGGCTTTCAAGGACTATTATAGCTGATCTGCAAAGTGTTGTTTATGCTATCAACAGGTTTTCCGCTAGTTCTCCACCTGTAGTGAACATACTGAGGCAGTTAGTTCTTAGATGCTTGAGGCATAACATCGCTTTTAGCGCTAGACATGTTCCTGGGGTTCATAATGGGATTGCAGAGGCTCTATCGCGGTTTCAGTGGGCTAAGTTTAGGAAGTTGGTGCCAGATGCAGTCAACAAGGGCAACATGTGTCCAACATATCTCTGGCAGGTGGTGAGTTCTGGGGAGCTGCGTTAAGGCTGTTAAAAGGTTTGCTGGCACCTAGGACTTGGCAGGCATACAGTGTTGCTTAGAGTGAGTGGGGTACATTTCTGAATGTTTTCAATACCACATGGAGGACACCTTTGGTTCAATTGTTCATTAGTTGGTTAGGTTCCCTAGAGGTAGTGGGTTTCTCTCCTGCGGCTATAGGGGGCAAGGCTGCAGCAGTAGCTTTCTTCTCTAAACTGTACAGGGTGGAAGATGTGACTAAGAGTTTTTTTTAGCTAGGGCAGCTTTTAAAGGAGTTCGTAGGTTAGGGGGCAGACAGAAGGATGTGAGGGAGCCTATTACTAAGGTCAGGCTAGCACAGTTAATGGGTCAATTAAAAGGTATTTGTGTCTCTGGTTTTGAAACGTTGTTCTCTGTTGCATTTTCCTTGGCATACTTTGCAGCCCTTAGAATCAGTGAATTAGTAGCAAGATCAAAGACCTCACCGGGTACAGGCTTATTAAGGGAAAATGTGAGATTGGAAGATCAGGCAGTTTTAGTGTTTCTTGCAAGGTCTAAGACAGATCAGGCGGGGAGGGGTAGATGGCTCAATTTGCTTTGGCAGGTGGAGTCATCTATCTGTCCAGTTGTTCTTTGCAAGAATTTTGTTGCATGAGGACGGGTCATGTTTATCTCAATTTCAGTTTAGAACAGTTTTTAAGAGGGTAGTGCACAGCTTGGGGTGGGACCCGGCGGTAATAGCTCCTCATTCATTCCGCATTGGGTTGGCCACGGATGCGGCCATGTCGGGACGTTCAGAGGGACAGATTAAGGCACTAGGGCGGTGGTCATCAGGGAAATATAGGAGATATATTAGGCCCCTGAATCAGTGTTAGGTGATGGGAGTTTACTTGTCAGTTGTTTTGTTCAGTTGAACGTTAGTTCTGGGGTTTGGGAGTGTTAGTTGGTGGAAGCCAGGACTACTCTTACTACTAAACAACTTTCATGTTAAAGATTCTACCTTCCTGTGTCTACTACTTCTAGAGGAGAAGTTTGTCACTTCCAGATCATATTCCTGTGATTCCTGGGACTTTTGCAACTAACTGCCTCAGTTCATCTCAATCTGCAGCAGATTCAAACAAGCTGTGTCTTACCAGTAAGGCAATTAACTGTTTCTTGCATGTGCATATTATTATTATTATTATTATTATTCTTTATTTATAAAGCGCCAACAGATTCCGCAGCGCTGCCCATGGGTACAAGGATAACAGTACAATGGAGAAACAATACGACAAACTTTTACAGAAAAAAACAGGGGGAATTGAGGGCCCTATTCCCGTGGGAACTTACAATCTAGATGGGTAGGATGGGAAACAGGAGGTGGGGACTGCAGAGGTGAGAATGATATTAGTGAGGAGATATAGAGGGCAGCTGTTAGTTAAGTGAAGTTAGTATGTTAATAAGTCAGGTGATAAGCTTCCCTGAACAGAAAGGTCTTTAGGGAACGTTTAAAGGAGGAGAGGTTAGGGGCAAGTCTGACAGCACAAGGAAGTGCGTTCCAGAGGGTTGGTGCAGCCCGAGAGAAATCCTGTAGTCTAGCATGAGAGGAGGTGATGTAGAGGACACAAGAAGCAGGTCAATGTTAGATCTTAGGGGATGGGCAGGAGTGTATTTGTTGATAAGTTAGGACAGGTAGGGTGGGGCAGCATTGGTGAGGGCTTTGTAGGTCATGGTGAGAATTTTGAATTTAACTCTGTTGTGAATGGGGAGCCAGTGAAGGGACTCACAGAGAGGTGCAGCAGAAACAGAGCGTTGAGAGAGGTGGATTAGTCTGGCAGATGCATTAAGGATGGATTGGAGGGGAGAGAGGTGGGAGAGAGGGAGGCCAGTTAGTTGTTACAGTAGTCAAGTCGGGAAATTACCAGGGAGTGGATTAGCTGTTTAGTAGTTTCAGCACTTAGAAACGGACAAATTTTGGAGATATTGCGTAGGTGGTTGCGGCAGGATGAAGAGAGCAATTGGATGTGGGAAATAAAGGACTGATTTGAGTCAAGCGTGACTCCAAGGCAGAGGACTTGGGGTGATGGGGAGATAGTGGTGCCGCCAACAGTGATGGAAAAATTAGAAACTGGAGTAGAGTTAGAGGGGGGAATTAGAAGTAGTTTGGTCTTGGACATGTTTCTACTTAGGTGGTGAGAGGCCATCCAGGAGGAAATGCCAGATAAGCAGTCGCTGATGTGAGAATTGACAGAAGGAGAGAGTGCAGGGGTGGAAAGGTAGATCTGGGTATCGTAAGCATAGAGATGATAGCTGAAGCCATAGCTGTTGATAAGTTTACCCAGTGAAGAAGTGTAAATAGAGAAGAGTAGAGGACCCAGGACAGAGCCTTGAGGTACTCCAACAGACAGAGGCAAAAGAGAGGAGGAGTCACCAGCAAAAGAGATGGAGAAGGATCTGTTAGAGAGATAAGAGTGAATCCAAGAGAGGGCAGTGTCACAGACCCCAAGAGAGCTGAGAGTCTGTAGGAGAAGGGGATGGTCAACAGTGTCAAAAGCAGCAGAGAGGTCCAGTAAGATGAGTATACAGTAGTAGCCTTTGTTTTTAGCAGAAAGGAGATCGTTAGTAACCTTGGTGAGGGCAGTCTCAGTTGAGTGTTGGGGACGGAAGCCAGATTGCAAGGGGTCGAGCAATAAGTTGGAGGACAGGAATTGGGTTAGGCGATTGAAAACTAGTTTTTCAAGTAATTTTGAAGCTAGCGGGAGCAGTGATATGGGGCGGTAGTTTGCAGGGGAGTTAGGGTTAAAGGAGGGTTTTTTGAGGATGGGGGTGACCTTTGCATGTTTGAAGGAGGCAGGGAATGAGCCGGTAGAAAGGGATAGGTTGAATATGTAAGAGCCGGAGTGAGGGTGGGAGACAGAGGGGGAATTAGATGTGAAGGAATAGGGTCAAGTGGGCAGGTAGTGAGGTGAGAGGAAGACAAAAGGGAAGCCACTTCGCTCTCAGTGGTTGGGAGGAGGGTGCAGAGAGTGGCAGAGGGGGTGACTGGGAGTGAAGTTGGGAGATTGCAGGTTTGTTTTGGGATGTTTCTTCGGATGGCAAGTGTTTTATTGAAAAAATAGTCAGCAAGGTCTTGAGCACTGAATGCAGATGAGGGGGGTGGTGCAGGTGGGTAGAGGAGAGAGTTGAAGATGGAGTAGAGTCTTTTAGGCTTTGAAGAGTGAGTGGATATAAGAGAAGAGAAGTATGTTTGCTTAGCTAAGCGAAGGGCAGAGGTGAAAGAGTAAAGAGTGAACTTATAGTGCAGGAAATCAGGTTCAGAGCGGGATTTCCTCCAGGCACGTTCAGCAGTGCGTGAGCATTTTTGTAGGTAGCGTGTTTGTTGGGAGTGCCAGGGCTGGAGCTGATGACTTGGGGCTTTGCAAAGTTGGGGTGGAGCGAGAGTGTCAAGTGCAGCAGAGAGAGTATTGTTATAGTGGGTTATAGCAAGGTCATGGCAGGATATCGTGGAAGTGTGGGAGAGGGGTATATGAATAAGATTGGAGAGTTGGGGAGGGTCCACAGTGTGCAGATTTCTACTGGTGCGGGGGCGAGAGGGGGAAGTAAGTTTAGCATCTATATTGGGATTAAAGGTGAGCAGATGGTGGTCAGAGATGGGAAATGGTCGACAGGCAACATCAGAGAGAGAGCATATTAAATTAAATAATATTTTCATTCCTATGCATGTTAACAACCATCTGCATATTTACTTTTTTGCTATAGGTCTAATTTAACTTGCAAAGGGAGACTAAATGCTCAACCAAAGTTACAGTGTTAAAGCAGATAATTTAACACTGCAACTATGTATGTAACTTACATTTCATTCTGAGCTACAATGTATAAACTTGATTCATGTTAAATCAAATCCAATGCTTGATTTATGTGTATACTATTTTGTCAGCTTTATATCAGCAGTTGTGATTCTCTGTTTATCTTTTAAAACAGATTCCTAAACAGTAATTAAAGTGTAACATAATACCAAGCCCCTATAATGAATCCAGCTGATATACCTACACATGTAATCAACCTTTCCCAAAGGGTAGATGTGATTACTTCTCATGTAAGGGAATTGCAACAGGAGAATGAGCAATTGAAAAAATATATCAATGAACATTTTAAACCCTCTGCACCATAACCCACAGTGGGTTTACCTGATAAATTCAACGGAAACAGGTGTCTCTATAGAAAATTCAAGAATTCATGCAATTTATTGTTTGCTTTGAAGCCTAAAACATACGCAACAGATCGCACAAAGGTTCTTACTACAATTTCCTTCCTCCAGGGAGAGCCTAGGGAGTGATCAAATTCATTTTTTGAGACCAACCACACTATTCTCAATTCTTATACACAATTCATGGAAGCCATGTCCCTGTTATATGAAGATCCCAACAAACAGGCAACAGTTGAATCTGCTATAAGATCTTTGAAGCAATGGAAAAGACCTGTTGAAGATTACATAGCGGATTTTAAACGCTGGAGCCAAGATACACTCTGGAATGAATTCGCTTTAAAAAATCAATTTCGTATTGGACTGTCAGAGTCTGTCAAGGATGAATTGGCAAGAGTAGAAATGCCTGAAAGCCTAGAGGACCTAATGTAATTTTCTATTTCGGTGGACAGAAGAATCAGAGAACATCGAAAGAAAAAGTTTTCATTTGACACCCCATTAAAAAAAACAGGTACCTCGCAAGCTACTTCATTTCTTACCAAAGGACAAGACGAACCTATGGAAATAGGATTTATTAAGGGACCCATTTCCCAAGAGGAAAGGCAAAGAAGAAGATTACTAAAACTATGCATGTACTGTGCAGCTAGCTCACACTCCATAAGAAATTGTCCATCACTTCAAAAAATGAATAAGGATAAGAGAGAAAGTAAGTATAACCTTTTGAATACCATTAATTCAGCAAAACAACATTCCCCTTATGTACTTCTTTCTCTCTCATTACAGTGGCAACAACAAGTAGTGACATGTGATGCAGTCATAGATTCCGGTGCCTCCACAAGTTATATTGATTTGTCTTTTGTTTGACTTAATAAAATACCCTGCAAAGAAAAGTCTGACCCTCTTATTGCTAGGGTAATTGATGGAAACAAAATAAGTTCCAGTCCTATAACACACAATACTGTACCTATTACTGTAACCTACTTACAATATAGCGAAAATCTTAAATTTGACATCATAGCATCTCCTATTTTCCCTATAGTACTTGGGTTAGATTGGCTTAGGAAACACCAACCTGATATTGATTGGCTAACCTCCACAGTCAAATTCAATTCCTATTTTTGTAATACCAATTGTCTGGTACATTCTGCCTTAGTTCATACCCCTAATAGTCAGCTACCTACAATATATAATAACTTTAAAGACGTTTTTGATCCAAAAGAAGCTACTACTTTACCCCCTCACAGAAAATATGCTTGCCCAATAGAACTATTACCAGGTGCTAGTATTCCAGCAGGGCATGTGTACCCCTTATCTGAAGCAGAATTACGAAACTTAAGGCAATATCTAGATGAAAATCTTAATAAAGGGTTTATTAAACATTCTACCTCACCAGCAGGGGCTGGAATGTTTTTTTATACGAAACAAGGATAACTCACTCCGGCCTATTATTGACTATAGGGAGTTAAACATAAGAACAAAGAAAAATAGGTATCCACTACCCTTGATACCTGAACTTATAGAAAGGTTACAAGGTGCTAAAATTTATAGAAAATTGGATCTCCGAGGAGCATACAACCTCGTGAGAATTAGAGAAGGGGATGAATGGCTGACAGCCTTCCGTACCCGATACGGGCTGTTTGAATACAACGTGATGATGTTTGGTTTTTCAAATGCCCCTGCCACCTTCCAATACTTCTTGAATGACATATTCAAGGATTTATTGGATATTTTTGTTGTGATATATTTGGATGATATTTTAATATATTCCACAAATTACTCTGACCACCTTTCTCATGTAAAAACCGTATTGACGCGCTTAAGGCAACATGCCTTATATGCCAAGCTTGAAAAATGTGTTTTTCATACGGACTCCATTACTTTCCTTGGCTATGACATCACTCCTAATGGTATTGAGATGGAAAATTAAAAAATCAAAGTAGTCACCAATTGGAAGATCCCAACCTCCAAAAAGAATGTGCAACAATTTCTTGGCTTTGCTAACTTCTATAGAAAACTTATAAAGAACTTTGCAGAAGTTAGCAAGCCATTAACAGAATTGACCAAAAACTCAAAACACCCTTTTAAATGGACTGACCAAGCAGATAAAGCATTTAACATTTTAAAAAGTCGTTTCACATCCGCACCTATTTTGCAATTTCCTGATCCCAACCTCCAATACATACTGGAGGTGGACGCATCGGATTTCGCTATAGAGGGAGTTCTTTCTCACAGGAAGAGTTTACTCCATCCCATTCACCCAGTAGCTTTTATTCAAGGGTTATGAATTCGGCAGAATTAAATTACCCAATTGGAGAAAAAGAGCTTTTAACTATCAAAGCCACCTTCTCCAATTGGAGACATTTACTTGAAGGTACTGAAACTCCTATATTAATTTACTACGATCATAAGAACTTACAATATTTGAAATCCTTTAAAACACTGACCTCAAGACAGATTCGTTGGAGTCTGTTCTTTTCACGCTTTAACTTCCTAATTTCTTACAGACCTGGATGTAAAAATGGAAAAGCAGATGCTTTATCCAGATTACCTGATAAACCCCAACAACACCAAACATCCTCTAACATCATTCCAGCACACCAATTCGTAGTACCTTTTATAACATCTATTCCTTCCTTTATTCACATACAGGAACTAGACTCTAATGTATCCAAACACTTATTATGTAAACTCCCAAACGGCTTATACACATTTCAAGAACATATATACGTTCCAAAGCTGTTACACCAAGAAGTTTTAGCTACCTTACATGATACACTTTTAGTTGGGCATTTGGGTGAGCAAAAGACACTCCAATTAGTTAAAAAACAATACTGGTGGCCCACTCTTACAAAGGATGTTTGTTCCTATGTAAAATCATGCTGTGTTTGCACCGTAAATACAGTAATTGTTAGGGGTTACCCCAAAAAAACTATTAACAAGGCATTTTTTGAGACCAAAGGATTAAAACGAGATGCTCTATTAAAGACACAAGGGGTTCAAGACAAAAAAGCAAATCAGACAAATGATTGTAAACCTAAATTTATCACGTCTTTTTCCAATCAATATGATGCGTTCTGTAACATTGTAAAGAAAAATCTCCCTATTTTAATGGGAGACAAGTCTCTCAGACATACTATAGAAAAAGGTTGCATGTTTGTCTCTAGAAGGAATGTCACCTTGGGGAACATATTAGCACCTAGTATGCTGAGAAGTGACAAAAAAGGGACATTCAAATGTGGCAGGAAGAATTGTGGTTTATGTGACCACATTCATAGTTGTGAAACATTCCAATCTACTGTTACTGGACAAATATTTCCTATTAAAGGATGCATAAATTGCAGGAGTACATACATCATTTATTTGGTGGAATGCAGTTTATGCCAGAAACAGTACCTAGGAAGAACAACAAGGGAAGTTGGCAAACGTATAAAAGAGCATCTCAGTAGTTGAGGACAGACAGAATGCACAAGATTCCAATTGGTCGAATTATGAAAACAAGATAAAAATGATGCAAACTAAGATAGAGGACCTAGAGGACAGGTCCCGCAGAAATAATATACGCATAATTGGACTGCCTGAGTCAAGTGAGTATCAAGATTTGGTAACATTTGCCTCAGTCACTCTACCTCAATTACTTGAAATGCAGCCCGCTGAAAAAATACAAGTAGAAAGAGCACACAGAACAGGAATTGTAAGGGAATCTCAAGAAGGCAATCCACGCCCTAGAATGGTGATAGTCAAGTACCTACATTTTCAACATAAACTGCAGATTATGAGACACTATAGAAAGATTCAGGGGTTTAAGATAGGTAAAAATCCTGTCTTTTTATTTCAGGATTTCTCAAGTGAGACTTCCTCAAAAAGGAAAGTTATGGCACCCTATTGCTCAAGTTTAATCAAGGCTGGAATTCAGGCAAATATGAGGTATCCAGCCAAAATTGTAATTTTTTCAGAAGGAAATATGACCATACTAAATACAGCAATAGAAGCAAAAAAATACTGTTCAGAAAAAGGTATAGCGCTATGATAAGATACTCAGGTCTTCTAAGAAATTTGGAAGTATAACAATGAATGTCAGAGAGGATTTTTATTTCGTTGGTGTAAAGGGGGGTTTCCCTCTTTTTTTAAGTCCCTTTTTTTTCTCCTCTTTTTCTCCTTTTTTTTTTTTTTTTTTTTTTTTTCTTTTCTCTCTCTCTTCCCCCGTCCTGATGGCCTTATACTGTTTGTTACAGGGCTACCGTAACGGCCTTGAACACCCGATCCCGTCGGATCTCGGAAGTGGAGCAGGGCTGGGCCTGGTCAGTACCGGGTTGGGCGACCGCCGGGGAACACCAGGCGCGGTAGGCCAGACAGACTGGATCTCACTCCCGGAAAAAGAGGTAGAAAATAAATTGTTAAGGATAATGAAGTTTTTTCGTTTTAACTCGGAGTCTGAATGTTGAAGTGTGTGTCATGGAACGTAGGAGGTATTACCTCGCCCATAAAAAGAAAGAATGTGCTAAGGCTGCTAAAACGTCACAAGCCAGATATTATTTTCTTACAAGAGCTGCATTTGAAGGCTACAGAAATTCTAAAGCTTCAAACAAACTGGATTACTGACATTATAGCAACCCCCTGTAATAATAGGAAATGTGGAGTAGCTATAATGTTTAATAGGAACTTATCCTATGTAATAAAGAATCAAATATTAGACCCTAGGGGGAGATATATGTTTTTACAAGTTGAAATAAATAATAGACTGTGGTCGCTTTGCAATATTTATGGCCCAAATGAAATTCAACCAGAATTCTGGGAGATGATTAAAAATAAAGCGGTTAATTATTTGGGACAAAATTTAGTGATGGCCGGTGATTTTAATGCGACCATGTATCCAGAGGTAGATAGATTTAGATCCGGAGCCACTAGGAAACATAAGAGAGAAGCTAAGCTCTTACGGGAATTTACTAAGGCATTAAATCTAAAAGATATCTGGCGCTTACAGCACCCTGATGAGCGCACATTTTCGTGTGAATCCAGAGCATTTAAAAATTTCTCTAGGTTAGATATGTTCTTGATAGATGGGAGACTCCTGATGTTGGGAACAGAGTCCCATATTGATGAGATAGTTTTATCGGACCATGCGATAATAAGTCTGCAGATTGAGGATACAATGGTCAAAGACAAGAATAGAAATACGTTTAGCTTCCCAAAATTTATGTTTCAAGACGAAAAGTTCAGAAATTTTCTATCAGAAAAATGGAAGGCGTATTATAGTCAGAATAGGTTGGATGTGAGTAGCCCAGAAGTACTCTGGGAAGCAGGGAAAGCGGTGCTGTGAGGTGAGGTCAAGGGCTATATGGTTAAGAGAAAGCGAAAGCTAACAGAGAGGGAATTCCAATTAATGAATCATCTTAAAAATTCATATAGGAGGTATGTGTTGACTCCAAACAGCGGGTCATGGAATAATTATAAAAAGGCCAAATTAGAGCGTGAGACATTTATCAGGGAAAAAGGCGCCATGGAAGATATGCGTATAAGAGCATTTTGCCAAGGTTATCAGGGGATTGCTACGAAACATCTGGCAAAAATAATTAACTATAGGAAAAAAAATAATATAATACCGACTATTAAAGAAGGGAGTAAAATGCATACTCAAACAACAGAGATTAGAGAGGCCTTCCACAGATATTATCAGAAACTATATGCAAAGGTAGATATAGATGAAAAGAGAATGTCTGAGTTCTGGCAAAAGATACAGCTCCCAAAAATCGAGGAAAAAGAGTTAGAGGTGATGAACTCCCCTATAACAGAAGAGGAAGTGATAAAGATGATAGACCGAATTAAAATTAATAAGGCTCCGGGACCGGATGGTCTTCCGGCCGAATTCTATAAAATAATTAAGAAGGATATCTCAAAAATACTTGTGGAACTGTATAATAGTTATTTGATACAGGGGAGATTAAATTCTCGTTATTTCACAGATTCCACAGTGACGTTAATCTATAAGAAAGGGAAAGCAGCAGAGGAATTGGGGTCTTATCGTCCAATTTCGCTCCTAAATCAGGACTATAAGATATTAACGGCCATTATAGCAGACAGATTAAAAAAAGTGGTCGGCAATTTGATTCATAATGAACAATCTGGATTCATCCCGGGGAGAAATGCGATAAGAAACATGCGGAGGGTCTTAGTCACTGTGGATCATTATCATAATATATCACAGATACCGAAGAAAAAACTACAACCAGACTTGGCTTTACTTACTATCGACGCAGAAAAAGCGTTTGATTCTATTATTTGGGAGCATTTATTCTTATCCCTTAAGAAATTTGGCTTTGAGGGGAATATGATTCAGCTAATTAAAAAGATTTATGCCTATCCTAGGTCTCAACTATTAGTCAATGGTGAACTATCTCAGTTCATAACGTTGCAGATGGGGACTAGACAGGGGTGTCCCCTGTCGCCCTTACTTTTTAATCTAGCGCTAGAACCTCTGGCTATTCACCTTCGACAAGAACTAACGGGAATTGAATGTGGGGGGCATAAAGTTGTAATCTCTTTATACGCCGATGATATTATGTTATTTTTACAGAATACGAAAGAAAGTATTCCTAAATGCTTGGCAGTTATTAATAATTTTTCCACATTCTCTGGTTATAGAATGAATAAGCAAAAGTCAGAGTTGCTCTGGATAAACCAAACAAGAACAAGTTCGACGCAACACGGGTTTAAAGTGGTAAATTCGTTAAATTACCTCGGCATAAAAATAAGTAAGAACCCTAAAGAATGGTATAGTCTTAATTATGGGGATTATTTTGATAAATTAGAAGGAAAATTAGGCAAGTGGAAGATTCAATATCTTTCGCTCTCTGCAAAAATAGTCTTGATTAAAACAATTGCTTTCCCCCAATTACTGTTTTTAATGCAAAATTTACCGCTGTTGATTAACAGACGCGATATTGCAAGATACAATAGTATATGTGCACATTTTATATGGGGTAGAAAAAAAGGTCGGATTGCGATCAAGAAGTTGGTCCAAAGTAAAAGATATGCGGGCCTGGCTTTACCGGACATTGTAAAATATAATATAGTAGCCCTTATGAAATTTGGTATTGATTGGCTAACGGAAGCTAACTGTCTGACTTATTATGATATGGAATCCTCCCTGGTGAAACCATTTGATCTTAAAGCAATTTTACATTATCCGCATAGGAAATTGCCTAGCAATGTTAGTACATTGCTAACTTTTTCCAATGTGGTTCGTGCATGGCAGAAATTTTGTGGATTAGCTGGTCAAGAGATATACTTATCTAAATATCTACCGCTCATTGGAACCCCTGATTTCACACCTGGGATGAATAATAATTTGGCTTTTAAAATCTGGTCTGCAAAAGGGTTACGCTATTTTCTACAGTTAGCCCAAAGTGAAGGGCAAGTGATACATACATTTGAGATGTTAGCTGAACAATACCAGCTACCGACTAAAACATTCTTTGCTTATTTACAAGCACGAAGTTATCTTTCGGAGAAACTACAATCGCATAGGATGGTATGGGATCCAGGAATTGATTTAGGAGTGAAATTATACGTTGCTGGGAAGAGATCTATATCATACTGGTATAAATACTTATTAAGGATAGAAGGTAAAGAGCATCTTGATCAAAGGAAAATGTTTCTCTCGAAATATATTAATACTGTACAAGTGGAAGACATTGAAAGGAGTATTAAATTGGCTGAGGTAGCGACAAGAGTAGTGAGTTGGAAAGAATTACATGTAAAGCTCCTAAACAATTTTTATTTATCCCCTATGAGAATGAGCAAGTGGAAGCAAAATGGGGCCAAGGGAAATTGTTTTAAATGTGGTAGAGAGGGAGCTGATTTGCAGCATTGTATATGGGATTGCCCAAAAATACGACAATTTTGGAGCAAGGTACAATTTTGGGTGAACAGGTATATACAAGAGGAATGTGCTCTTCAATTAAGATACATTTTTCTTCTAAAAGAATATGGGCGTTACAGAGGGGAGGGACAACTAATTAATATGGCTATCCTGGCCATCCGGCATATGATATTTCGGAAATGGGGAGCTCCTGAAGCCCCGACGATAGGGGAGTTCGTTAATCTCATTAAATTACATATGACTATTGAAAGACAGCTCCTAACTGGAGGCACTGAAAAAGTTTATAGGCTCTTTTTTGATAAGTGGAAGAGGGTAATTCTAGCATGGCCCCAGAGGGAACAGATTCAATTTGTTTCACCCTTAAAAAATAATATTAATTTTATGATGCTGGTTGCCGGTGAGGTTCTCCCCGCATACTGGCTTTAGTGCTCTGTGCCCGGGGTAAGGGATTATCGGACTAAACAGATATGAGGTAGTGTTCCATCATGGTTTCGGGGGAGGAGGGAGAGAAAGAAAGGAGAATTTTATTTTTTTTTCTCTCTTTTTTTTCTTTCTTCTTCACCCCTCTCTCCCTTCCCTTCCCCCCCCCCCCCCCACTTTATGACTTGACTACGCCAAAGTCAACAAACATAGTGGATAGGCGCTGAACAGGAAGGATAGTTATACGAGATTAGGTATAAGTATAGGAAGCTGTGTCTTCCAATTTAGTTATGATGGCTAGAGGTTCAGTATGTGTTTTTTTATTATTTTTTTTTCCTTTTATTTTTTTTCTATTTTATGTTAGGTCCTCTTCTTATTTACAGGTGAAAATAGGAGATATGAGGTTTATTTTGATCAATTTACCAGGGATACAATAGAAGTGTTTATTTAATTTTTAGGACTATAGTATCCCAGAAGTGAATAGGTTTTTTGATTGTTGGCATTTTTGTATTATAGGTTTTTGATTTAAATATCGACATAAGAATGTATTATGATTAATTTTGTTTCAACATAATAAGATTGGAAATACCAGGTATAAAAGGAGAGGAGGGAAGGGGGAACAATTTCTTCCTTTTCTCCTCTTTTTTTTTTTTTTTTTTTTTTCTAAATATCAGAATATTTGAGAATCATATTATTTGCTCTAATATGTACAACTGAAATTTTGTATGTAACAACCTTGTTATTTTTTTTTGAAACCTCAATAAAAATGAATAAAAAAAAACAAACTAAAAACTACTTCCAAAACTATTCAGCTTTGATATTAATGAGTTTTTTAGGTTCATTGAGAACATGGTTGTTGTTCAATAATAAAATTAATCCTCAAAAATACAACTTGCCTAATAATTCTGCACTAATACATATGAAAAAAAATCTTTTAACAAATGATAGGTAAATGATCAAGAAAAAAAAATCTTTTGACAAATGATATGTAAATGAACAAGAAAAAAAAAAAATCAACAGCCAATTGAAATGAATGTTAAAATATAATTTAATTAGACTTTACTAAATGTATTAAAAAAGTTGTAGGCTTGACAAAGTCTCTGCTAAGAGCTGAAACGTTGCCGGAACTACTTTCTTCACACTATTGTGGCTCACTAAGGACACCGTACTCCAGGAAACACCGAAGCAACAAACGGACATCACACAGCTGAGGGTGGAATTCCAGAGTTTGTAGGGGAGAGGAGCTTGGCGGCTTTCTTCCCATCACACACAGAGGGTTCCCAGAGCTGCTTCATGCTGGCGGTATAACTGCTACACTGGATTACAAAAACACTTGGAGCTCCTGAACAAATTAAGGTACTATTTCTTCACGGCTATAACCTGCGCAGGATTGCCGTTTTACACCAATCCTAAAACTTTGAAATTGAATTGAGCATCATTGTTGCAGCTCATTGTTATTTTGCTTAAATCACCAGGATTCATTTTCTCTCATTAGTACTGCTTTTTTGCTTCCTTAACCCTGTCTGCAGCAGAGGCTAAGTATTTTGAAGTGTCTTTAGAGGTCTTCTCTCTACATAGATAGGTCACTTACAGAGAATCACTTATTTTATACAAACAAGTTTATGCATTTATTTATGTACATTTAGTATTGCCTTTTTATATTTATCTCATTGTATGAATTATTTCGCTTACAACTTTTTTAATACATTTAGTAAAGTCTAATTAAATTATATTTTAACATTCATTTCAATTGGCTGTTGATTTTTTTTTCTTGTTCATTTACATATCATTTGTTAAAATATTTTTTATTTTTTTTCTTGATCATTTACCTATCATTTGTTAATAGATTTTTTTTCATATGTATTAAGACATAATCAACTCATATATTTTTTTGACCTGCCCTTTAAGGCGCCCACAGTACTTGTTTTTTCACTTCAATATTCCTTTTGCTAGTTTGTAGGGAACTAGTATCCATCTGTGGTGCTGGTCCTTGCTGTTGGATTTATAGCGCAAGAAGTTTAATCTTTTTTCTAATAATTCTGCACTCCCTGTAAAACAGAAAAGGCATCACCTAATGGGATGTATGTTGTTGTCACTGCCAATACCCACTCGACCATGGCCAGATGTGGCAATGGATTTCATAGTAGAATTACCTAAGTCTGATAATCATACCACGATATTCGTGGTGGTCGACATCCTCACTAAAATGGCACATTTCATACCCTTTAGTAAGTTACTGTAAGCATCTCAAACAGCATCTCTATTTCTGCAAAACATTGTTAAATTACATGGTCTCCCCCAGAGTATTACATCTGATAGGGGAACCCAATTCACATCCAAGTTCTGGAAAAATCTCTGTAGAACTTTGGGTATCCAACAAAGGATGTTTACCTCTTACCATCCTCAGACCAATGGACAGATGGAACGAACCAATCAGTGGTTGGAGCAATATCTTAGATGTTTCTGTTCTGCCCAACAAGACAATTGGTCATCACTCCTAGCCACAACTGAATTGCCTACAATAACTCATCCAATTCCTCCTCTAAATATTCTCAATTTTACGCAAATTATGCATATCATCCCACATTCCATCATTTACCTGTTCAGAACCCATCAACACCTTCTGTTGATGAACTTATAACTACATTAAATCTCAACTTCAATATTCTCAAAAAAAACATCAAATTAGCTCAAGAGAGGCAAAAATCATGCTACAATTTAAGGAGACGACAAGCTCCTCAATACCAAATTGGGGACTTGGTGTGGTTACCAACTAAAAATGTAAAGTTGTCCACACCGGCACGGAGATTAAGTGCAAAATTCATTCGACCTTTTTCAATATCTCGAGTGGTGAACATTAATGCTGTTACGTTGAATTTACCCTCTAAACATCATTTCCATCCTACCTTCCATTTTTCATTAGTGAAGCCTTACAACTCAGTTAGGGAACCTGCATCATCTTTTCCTGATTGTATTGATTCTTCTCTTCCAGAGGAAGAATACAAAGTCAGTTCTATTTTAGACTCACGGAAACTTAGCGGGCAACTTCAATATCTCATTAAATGGAAGGGTTATAGTTCTGACGAGGATTCCTGGGAACCAGCTTCACATATATCCACTCCCAGACTTATCTTACGTTTTCACCAATGTCATCCTGATCGCCCTAGACCATGAACCCCAGGGTGGTTCATTTGGGAGGGGATTCTGTAACACCTAGCCTTAACTAACTTAACATAATTTCACCTTTTACATTTTATCCTTCCTGTACCTTTAAGAGATCCATTTCCTTTCCTGCCATGGCTATTTAAAGGGACAGTAAAGTCAAAACTAAACTTTCATGATTCAGATAGGGCATGCAATTTTAAACAACTTTCCAATTTACTTTTATCATCAAATTTGCGTTGTTCCCTTGGTGGTATTTTTGAAAAGCTAAACCTAGCTGATTTCTAAACCGTTGAAAACCGCCTCTTAGCTCAGAGTATTTTGAAAGTTTTTCACAGTTAGACAGTATTAGTTCATGTGTGTCATATACAGGTAGATACCATTGTGTTGTTAGATAAGGAGGCTGTCTGCAGAGGCTTAGATACAAGGTAATCACAGAGGCAAAAAGTGTATTAATATAACTGTGCAAAAATGGGTAATGGTTAATAAAGGGATTATCCATCTTTTTAAATAATACAATTTTTGGTGTTTACTGTCCCTTTAAGCCTTTCCCCCACCTGCATCATTGCTTGGTATTGTTTTTCATTCCTATAAGGTGTGGGTGAAATTCTAAGCTGATTTACTCTTACTACTAAACAACTTTCATGTTAAAGATTCTACCTTCCTGTGTCTACTGCTTCTAGAGGAGCAGTTTGTCACTTTCAGATCATATTCCTGTGATTCCTGGGACTTTTGCAACTAACTGCTTCAGTTCATCTCAGTTTGCAGCAGATTCAAACAAGCTGTGTCTTACCGGTAAGTCAATTAACTGTTTCTTGCATGTGCATATTAACTTAAATAATATTTTCATTCCTATGCATGGTAACAACCACCTGCATATTTACTTTTTTGCTGTTGGTCTAATTTAGCTTGCAAATGGAGACTAAATGCTCAACCAAAGCTACAGTGTTAAAGCAGATAACTTAACACTGCAACTATGTATGTAACTTACATTTCATTCTGAGCTGCAATGTATAAAATTGATTCATGTTAAATAAAATCCAATGCTTGATTTGTGTGTATACTATTTTGTCAGCTTTATATCAGCAGTTGTGATTCTCTGTTTATCTTTTAAAACAGATTCCTAAACAGTAATTAAGGTGTAACAATAGAGATGTGAGTAGAGTGGTGCTGGCTTAAGGTGGGAAGGTTGTCTTGCATGACAATATCAGAATCGTTTATACAGATTTGTTCAGGAGAGACCAAGTACACCTGTCGGAATCCTCATTTCCAGGGCGACCACACCCCTTATAGGGTTGATAGGACAAGATCATCTTGCCAGCTGGTAGCAGTTCATTAATGAAAGCTATTTATGTATTTATTAATAAAATAACACCTCCTCCCATTGGGGGAGGTTGGTTTTTCTCCCAACCCCGAGTGTTGTGTCTTTATTGATTTTATATTTGGTTGAAGTTGGGGGTTGGTATTAGCTTGACTGGATTCAACTAAAAAATGAACCCCTTATGTGTGTTGCCTTTATATATTATTTCTGTTATTGTGTGAGGTAGCAGCTGAACTCTCCCAAATCCATATGCTGCTTATTACTAATGAGCTTCACAAGTTGGGGTGTACTAGTCCTGCAGGTACTAAGAGGAAAGAAATTTCTATGTTGGCTGTGATGAAAAGGGTTAACTAGAGGTGCTAGAGGTGTTATTATTATACAAGTGTTTTACTTCCCATATTTTCTAAAATGTAAAATTTGAAAGGGGTCAGAGTTGCTGTTGCTGGGCCACTAGGTTGTACTTGCCCCACTAATTGTATAGGGCTTTATAACTAACTTACAGCACATAGGGTTAGGAACTGTATGATTTTTATTATGTGGCAGTTGACCCCATGATGTTTCCTTTAATGGTTCATTTGGTTTACTTAGTGCTGTTTATGCTATTGTCTAAAGAAAAATATATGTGAGTATATGTCTGTGTGTGCTTGTCATTATGTGTGTGTACCCGTGTCTATGTGTGCTTGTCATGTACGTGTGAATATGTGTGTATGCTTGACATTATGTGTGTTTGCGTGTTTCTTTGTGCGCTTGTCATTGTGTGTCTGTGTGTCCTTGTCATTATGTGTGTGTCATTGTGTGTGTGATTATGTGTGTCTGTGTGTGCTTGTCATTATGTATGTGAATGTGTGAGTCTGTGAGTGCTTGTCAACTGTGTGTGATTACAGTATGTGTGAGTGTGTGATTATGTGTGTGTGTGTCTGTGTGTGCTTGTCATTATGTGAGAGTGTGTTTGTGTGCTTGTCATTGTGTGTGTGTGCTTATTATGTGTGTAAATGTGTGCTTGTTATTATGTGTGTGTAGGTGTATGTTTGCGCTTCTCATTATGAGTGTGTTTGTCATGTTCGTGTGTTTGTGTGTGATTATAAGTGTGTGTCTGTGTGTGATTATGTGTGTGTGTGTGTGTGTTATTCTCGTTATGTGTGAGTGTGTGTTTGTCATTATGTGTGTCCTGATTTCTTCTCAAATTTAAGTCAATTTTGTAATGTATGTAAATTTACATTATAGATACTGTGAGCACATTATATCAACGTATTATATATCAATAAGTAGGCATTGGCTTTCTGATGCTTATTTGGCATCTAAAGTACATTGCACTCTCACAAGAAGATAACCAGCTTCGAAAAGAGCCAAATGCCGCGAGAAGCTGCCTTTTTCCGCGTTTATTTGCTAACCAGGCATTTGATTGCCCATGCCTATCAAAGAGTACCAGCACTTTTTTTTTTCAAAAAAGCCCTGCATATAGTGGTATAAATAAACACAGAGAAATGAAAGACAAGATTGTTATATGAAATATTTCACAACATTAAGGGACATGTAAATATGTTTGAAAAAGATTTCTGACATAACACATATATATACAAGTATGTGCAAAGATATATGTAAGAATGCTAGCATTAATAATCCTTTTTATAAAAAGAACATATTAGCATAAGATGATTTATAGAAATACAAATACACATTTATTTATGTAAAAAATAATATACAAGATTTTTACAAATTTCTATGAGATTTATTGTTTGTTCAGGTATAAATATAGCTATTTCAAGGACATAAACAGATGAAAAATAAAATATTATCTTTAGAGAAATGTACTTATTCATGGACAGGAATGAAATGGTATAAGCAAAATTGCAAGAAGAAGAAAAAATATCTTCATGTGATGGACATTAAGGGTAGAACATTTGATAAATAAGGATCTCCGCAACATCACTGCTTAATATTTATCAGCTGTCCGATGCTATCCGTATCGGACTTGACGCGTGTGAGTTTGACAGACATTTTGATAACTAAGAACGTCAAATGAAAATTTGCGTCAGCGATGTATAGCGAGCATATTGACCACAGCAAATGTATTGAGATTGACGCGTTAATAAATCGGCCCAATGTCTTGTACAAAGTGGCTATAATGTAAAAGTAGCATAATACCTCATTACAACCCAGGTATTGGGTGTATATATGTTCCACATTCGTCACTTCTAAACTGTAAATAGCAGTGATTATTAATATGGAGATTTATGTCACACTTTATGCATTTTTCACTAGTAGGATAAGGGATATGTGGCTGCCTAAAAATATGTTGTTTACTGCTATGTTTGTAATCACTATGACAACTGATTTTTGGAGCAATTTTTAACTCACGGGGTGGGGCTTAAGGGTATTTAAAAATTTGGTCTGAGGAAGGAGTTTGCAGACCCCAAAACGTCAGCATGTTTTATTAAATTTAAGATTTCTTTGTTAATCCAGTGAGTGCAGTCTTTGCTACAATTATTTGAATTATTTTGACTGCAGATACATGTGGATTATATATATATATATATGTATTTAACAGAAATTGATCTGTCGAGAAAGGCTTAGGGGTCTATCTATCATGCTCCGTATGG
The DNA here is from genome assembly GCF_027579735.1 of Bombina bombina. Taxonomy (NCBI): domain Eukaryota; kingdom Metazoa; phylum Chordata; class Amphibia; order Anura; family Bombinatoridae; genus Bombina; species Bombina bombina. Next base: position 945,491,367 of record NC_069502.1, on the reverse strand, counting down.
AGCTTGAAGGCCCGTGTTTCAGGCTCGCCAGAAACACCAATTATGAAGCAGTGGTCTAAAGACCGCTGCTCCATAACCTGTCCGCCTGCTCTGAGGAGGCGGACAGAGATCGTGTAAAAACAACCCGATCTAATATGATCGGGTTGATTGACACCCCCTGCTGGTGGCCGCAAATCTGCAGGGGGCGGCGTTGCACCAGAAGTTCACAAGAGCGAATTGCTCTCTGCATTCAGTGATGTCTGTCGGACATGATCCGCTGATTGGATCATGTTGGACAGACATTTGTTAAATAGGCCTCATTTGGTTCAGCTTAAACATCAACTTTGAATTTTAATGGATTGTGAATAAAGACTTTTTTTTACTTACCTTTGAGTTCTTTGATAGAACTGATATATATATGTATATATATATATATATATATATATATATATATATATATATATATATATATACCTTTCATATATATATTTCAATAGAAGATGTTTTAAAAATATGCAGCATTATAAATTGGTGTCATACAGCGTTTAACATTAAACATATCAATATTTATATCATAAGATACGTCATGACAATTATAAATCAAATTGCTATAAATAAATACAAATTAGAGAGTATAGATATATACCTACAGGGAGTGCAGAATTATTAGGCAAATGAGTATTTTGACCACATCATCCTCTTTATGCATGTTGTCTTACTCCAAGCTGTATAGGCTCGAAAGCCTACTACCAATTAAGCATATTAGGTGATGTGCATCTCTGTAATGAGAAGGGGTGTGGTCTAATGACATCAACACCCTATATCAGGTGTGCATAATTATTAGGCAACTTCCTTTCCTTTGGCAAAATGGGTCAAAAGAAGGACTTGACAGGCTCAGAAAAGTCAAAAATAGTGAGATATCTTGCAGAGGGATGCAGCACTCTTAAAATTGCAAAGCTTCTGAAGCGTGATCATCGAACAATCAAGCGTTTCATTCAAAATAGTCAACAGGGTCGCAAGAAGCGTGTGGAAAAACCAAGGCACAAATAACTGCCCATGAACTGAGAAAAGTCAAGCGTGCAGCTGCCAAGATGCCACTTGCCACGAGTTTGGCCATATTTCAGAGCTGCAACATCGCTGGAGTGCCCAAAAGCACAAGGTGTGCAATACTCAGAGACATGGCCAAGGTAAGAAAGGCTGAAAGACGACCACCACTGAAAAAGACACACAAGCTGAAACGTCAAGACTGGGCCAAGAAATATCTCAAGACTGATTTTTCTAAGGTTTTATGGACTGCTGAAATGAGAGTGAGTCTAGATGGGCCAGATGGATGGGCCCGTGGCTGGATTGGTAAAGGGCAGAGAGCTCCAGTCCGACTCAGACGCCAGCAAGGTGGAGGTGGAGTACTGGTTAGGGCTGGTATCATCAAAGATGAGCTTGTGGGGCCTTTTCGGGTTGAGGATGGAGTCAAGCTCAACTCCCAGTCCTACTGCCAGTTTCTGGAAGACACCTTCTTCAAGCAGTGGTACAGGAAGAAGTCTGCATCCTTCAAGAAAAACATGATTTT